>NW_010128198.1:102737-111331 GCF_000699245.1 Pterocles gutturalis
GCAACCTGGGCTAGTGGGAGGTGTCCCTGCCCATGGCAGTGGGTTGGAACTCAATGATCCTTCCAACCCAAACCATTCTATGATGATTCTATGATAATATATTTTCCTTGTGTACAAAAGTAAATACAAACTGGAAAAATTAGTTACCTTACCAAAAAAAAAAAAAAAAGAAAAAAAAGCTTAGGTTGGCACTGTCTACTACCACAGATAAACTCACACTAGCCTAGTTTGCATTTAATTCAATACCTTCAACTATGCTTTCTTTCCAGTTTTGTTTTAATTGGGTTACTACTGAGATCTGACTCAAAAACCTGTGATTTCTCAAATCCCTTCTGCTCCTCACCTATATTTTTAAATACTGATGCTGTATTTTCTGTAATTATACTAGTGCTCTCTCCATGTGATATAACTAGGAAACATATATGACCAGATCTGCAATATGATGCACCAGCTCAGTCTATGTTTTGGCCTGGGGCTTCTCTGGCATGCTTAATGTGCTAGTAGTCAGCCTTTAAGTTTTCCTCTCACTTTCAATACTGCCATTTCTATTTCTGTAACTGCATTCACATTAGACAATCTTCCTTTATCCCATTCTTAACATGCTTATTCCTCGAAAACAAGACAGAATAATCATCTGGTCAGATAACATCATTAGGAACTTAACGATGCTCCTAATATAGGCTGGAAAACAACACAATGCACTCACACCATCTTTAACATCAGGGTGATGCATATTTTTTCTTTACAAACATCTATTATATATAAATCTATATTTGATAATATTAACATTGATCTCCCTCCTAGAAGGGGCCACAAACTGTGGAACAGCAGTTTGCTAGCAAAAAAGGAGTAACCCCCTACTACTAAGTTCTGCTGTGTTTCCTCCTATCCTGCGCCTGTATGAGGTAGAAAACAGTAGTTAAAAACACATCTAGCAGTTAGCATCAGTTGCACTAGCACATGACATGTAGTTAAATAGGCAAATATAAAATTAACAACAGAGCTACAATGATTTCCTAAACTGGTTCCAACACAAATTTCCAGTTTGAGGTCAGATGCATTGCCTAATAAAGTTTTACAACAGCAGTCAAATAGTGGTAGCTAGTCCCCCAGAAATACAACTCTTAATTCACCAGAATTAGTTTTAAGACTGTTGTTCATCACATTAAAAAAAATTATTATAGCTTTACCCAAAATGTTCAGACAATAATATCCGGAGAAGATGGTGTTGGGTTACTTCAATTTCAAACAACACAATTAAAGATAATGGATATATTTACATTTGTAGCAAAAATACACTATAACATTTTGATTAGTTGACCTGAGCTTGTAAACTGTCGTTTTGAAGCTATTTGGCAAGTACACACTTGTATTCTATTGCTTACAGAGCATGAAACTTAAGATAACACTCTACTGTAGTCTTGCACTGGTAAACCTTTTGTCTTCATGATGGAGGAAACTGAGGCAAATAGATGCTTTTTTAGCATAAATTAAAATTGAAGAGATGCCATTCTAGTTTAACAAAAACACAGATGACAGCAGAGTGTGTTCCATAATAACAAAAACGTTCATCTTCAACAACAGTTTTTTGACACATTTAGGAATTTGGTGTTAGTCTTTGTCAGAAAGCACTGACCAAGTCAGTCAATCAGAAATTCTGCTCAGAACAATAGAAATGCCAGTAAAATTTCTATGAACCTGTATTTAATTTATAAACAAGTTATTTTAGCATTTAATCATGTCTGTAAAGCTTTATCTTGAACATGCCTATTTAAAATATGAAATTTTAAGTAAGACTAGCGAGCTGCCTGTACTAGGTAATCAAAAACCTGTCCCAAAGGATGAGCCTGACCTAACTAGAAGCTTTCTACAACACAACAGGGAAGGTTAATTTTTTTTTTTTTTCCCAAATCTCAGAAACAAATAAAGTAAACTAAGATTTTGTTGAATATAAAGGTGGTGCTAAGGGAAGTAAGTATTAGTCTTTTAATATACAGGGTCAAAAATATACTATTCTTAGTCACACACAATGAATACCTTTCACCATATTATAAATAAAACCGTTTAAAAGTGTTCTTACACCAGAGTTTATGCAAAGGGACAGCAGATATACTCAAGATAGCTTTAAACTCTCAATGAGACTGATAACAGCACAGAGCTGAAGACAGGCTGCAGCATCTGTCTGCAACTTGGATAAGGAGTCTGCGTGAGCTCTGGGCTACTGTGGCTGCGTGACTGCCAACATCTGAGCAAGAAGCTAAAAGTTCATTGGGATGAATGTAGATGAGCTGTATTCAGAGCTTTAACAATAGCAAATGAAAACAAAAGACACCGGCCTTGGAGTAAAATTCATATGCACATATTTTTATACATATACTTATAAATATTTTTTTAAAAAACCTTCAAATCTAACAGCCCTAGAGACCGTTTTTCCGAAAATCAGTTTGAAGCATCCTATGATTCTATGAATACAGAGCACTATACCAGTACTGCTCAATAAACTCTGAGTTATCTCAAATTTCCAGCTTAAATACCAACTTAAATATGCATGTTAACTGAGAAATGATGGCTGCCTTAAGATGCACCAGAGTGAATAACCAAACAGGACAGTTCCAAATGGATACTTTGACATAAAATTAAAAAAAAAGGAAAATCACAGTCATACAACAGCACACACAAAGACAGTGACTCCCTTCAGAAACTATCAAATTTAGCTCATCTTCTAATAGAAAGCCAGTCCCTCTGCAAAGTGTGCTGCTTCTAGTCAAAGCCACCAGTTTTGGCTGCCACAAAGAATCCATCGGTTCCTATAACTGTGGGCCAGGTAATTGTCCAGATGCGGTTCTTGCATTTGCACATACTGCCCTGCTCCTTCATGAAGAGCACAGGAAAAGAAACTATTCCAATCTATGTAGCAGCAAAGACCTGCCAGAGGACCAAGAAAAGGATGAAAGTGAACAGCTAATCATCACCTACCTCACAAGGCAGCTGGTGTGGAGAAAAAAATCACTGGTGCAAGCAGGAGGCACTGTGCCCACCCCGAACACCTTGCCTTCGGCTGGCATCAGCCAGCGACAGACCTGATGCAGAACACAGCAGCTGACCCAGACTTTGGTTTGACCTTACTCACACTTTGAGAGGCCAGAAATCCCAGGGAGCTGACAAAAAGTTACCAAGAATTTTCTTGTGAGGTAAGCAGCAGTCAGAAAATAATAGCAATTGTTTTCTTGAGAAAGGGAACTTTCCCAACAGCAATGGACTACGAAGTGTCCTGGTTCTGGAGGTCAGTGTGGAGCACGCAGGAGCTGGCTCTTCAGGTTTACACACGTCTCCAGTAAACTCTGGTGCTGATTTTCCTTTATCTACCCCAGAAGACCACAGGACGCGCTGGTACACTGCAGTCAGTAGCTGCAGTTCCTACTGGGCTCTTCTTTCTAAAGCAGTCCTCCAGAGCCCTCTTCCACAATGCTACACACCCAGCACTGCTGGCTGACAGGGCAATGAAACGGGGTTAATATTTCTGACACGAGGCTAACTCCTTATCACCATAAATGGTAAGTACTCCATAACCACAGCCATCATCTTGGTGAGAAAACGTGTCCTGTCCAGTGGTTAACACCAGAATGGTCAAATAACAATAGGATGCATCAATTCTCCCATGGAGTATTTTGGGAAAACTTTTTTTATTTTCAATAGCAACGATAACCTGCAGATGCCATCAAACGTTCCACGTTACCAGTACTGAACAAGAGCTACCAATACCCAGTGTGCTGAAGGCACTGGTGGGGTACAACCTGCGACCCCACTAACCAGCACTGCTCTAGGATGTGGGGAGTTTGTATACAAACTGCAGCCACTGAAGGGAATAAAAAGATGCTATTACACAGAAAGGACAGATTTAAGAGAGCACATGTGAAATAATTTCTGTGTCATCTCCTCTGTGCCACAACTGTGCAATGGAGTATCTCATAGTAAACATACATTAATGGATTTTATGCTCTCTAGATTTACGTGGAAATCTGAAATGGAGTACCAAATTTTCCAAATCATATCAAAGGACCATAATTACACGTGTGTATATGTACATATTGTGGGGATAGACATACACTAGAGGTGCAGGCATTATGCAGGGCCTCAGCATTATGTAATGTAGTCTGTCCAGGTCTTCAGAGTCTATAAAAGTCTCATTACAAATAATTAGCAAAGCAAGAGCAAACATTTCATTTGCTTTCAGAATGCTGAAGATGTCCAGCATCAAAGAATCATACGCCTAGTTTCAAGCAGGAACAGTACTTATTTAAGAGTTTCATATCTCTATGGTTTTATGCTCTGTTTTTCTAACCAGCGAGCTGCGTACAATCAGAAGATGGGATGAGGTTGCACTGTTACAGATGAGCTTTCCCTTCTCTCCTCCTTCCTCCTGTGCTCCTTCTCCCCAGTTAGACACTCTTTGGGGTTTCATTATTTAACTTTCCCCTCAGGCATGGGGATAACACCATTGGAGCCATTTTACAGGCAGCAGGATTCTGTAAATGAGGCACTTATTTAAACAGCCTCACACAGAGCTGATGTCAAAGTTCTTGGCTATTTACGGGTGACATCACAAGAGATGCCTTCTGAAGCACAGCCAACACAAGTACCACGCACAGATTAATTTTTCTTGTCCAACATACATCAGAAAACAGTCATTCCACCCTTGCTTCGCTTCACAAAACTCTTTCTTCAAGCAAATATATGGCAGAGCAGCACAGCAATTTTTTTTCTGCCTGTTGAACAGACTAGAGTCTGGTTCTCCCTGGGCAAGAACTGAGCAGACTTGTGGGGACAATTCTCTCTTCCATCAGATTTGCCCATGCCTCATGAAAACCTCAGCAAATTAAAAACTCCACAAACCAAAAAAAAAGGCAAAACATGAGGTCTGATAGCAGCTCTCAACCGACATTGCTAAATAATCACTGTTTAATTAATCAGGATCTGATACCACCTATAGAATCATAGAATCATTAAGGCTGGAAAAGACCTCAAGGATTAATAATAATCCAGGATGTGAATAAAATAGTTTTAGCTTTAAGTTTCTTGGAATCCATCTGAAGCATACCAAACATTCAGGAATAAGATGTTTTGGGGGGTGGAATTATATAGAATATCTAATTAAGTATTATATACAATATCAAAGTAGGAAATGCAAAATAAAATCGTGTTTTCCAAGGCCAAGTAATTTCATAAGGGCTCAGCTTTCCCAACCCATGGTGGGAAGGTGCTCACAGCGGTAGCTCCCTTATCTCAGCAGAGCTGCTCCTATGAAGGGAGCGACCAGTGACCATCTGCAGGGCCCTAAGTTTTGAAACATATTGTGTTGACTTATACAATATACACATGCTTTGAAACATTCCTCCATTTCTCTGTTAGATATTAATTCTACACAGTAAATTTTGCCATTTATTAGCGTACATTTGGAGTTTATTTTCTCAATGTTTAATCATGCATAGCAGTTATTAGCATAAACGAACACTCCTTTTCTAGAGCAGTTTGTGTAGAATTCTCATTTGAGTCAATTACTATGTAAGATCGCTAAATTCTAATTAAAATTCAATGGCACACGTAATTATAAAAATTTATCAATATTGTGTCTTTCTCAGCAGCTATTTTTATTAAATTACTTAGCTTCATTGTTTATTGCTTGAAATTGGTATTTTAAATCACACTGGTTTTAACCACTATAGCAGTAGTCTCGCTAGGCTTTAACTACAACTTTTTACTTCATCTTTTAAGGGAATAAACACCTTTCAAGTTCTGTATTTACCGATTGTTGCTTTGCTACGTTTCTGAAGACCTTTATTCTATCTCCCAGCACTGAGAATAAAATGCGCGCAAGCCTGGTACTATTCAAGCTGATGGTAAAACATCCCTTATACAGTGGAGGTAGGAGCCAGGCAGTCCACAAGTATCTTTTGCAAAATAGAATATGACTAAAATAGGTCAGATCTTGCCAAAGAAAAAAATTCTTAAATGAGAACACCACTGTTTTCCTGCATCCTAGCTAATACTGTACGTTGCTCTAAGTACCCAGCATAAGTAACAGCACTTAGTACAAAACTGTGCTGGTGCAAGACCTTTCCCAAGCTAGTACCAATGCTGGACTTTTAAAATCACCACTGTGGATATTTATGTGTGTTTGCATTAACATCTAGAAGCTAAGGAAAATACTTTGCTCATACAAACACTTCTACTTTTTTAGAAGATTTATCTATATTAGGCAATCTTATGACTTGAAAATATGGGAGATCTCTTTGGATCCATGTCATTTGGGTGGGGTGAAATATGCTTAAAAATAATGTGTGCCAGGTTCTAATCCAAACTCTATTTTTGCTTGCTGCATGCAGGATGCACTGCTACAAACTAAATATGCTCTGAACAAAAACAAACAAAAAAAACCCCTGATCAGTAAAAAACTCCTTGCTGCTGCATCAAATGCAGAAGGCTGTTATTTGCAAAGATAAAAATGACTAATCACCCTTTAATCAAGTTATGGTTAATAAAGTCATCCAATTTTTTGCTTAATCATGTTAATATTCAGACATGTTAAACAGTAAATCCCTGCAGGCATGCAAGCCTGTTTGCCAAGTTTCAGCCTACAACAAGGTTTAAAGCTCTGAAAACAGCCATCAGAAAATGCTGACAAACCTTTGGCTATTGTAATAGAAGTTGGAGTCTCTGCAAAAACAAGGAGAAAGACAAAGCTAAGTTTCTGCACAGATTTCTACCCTGCCCAAGATTTGCAGAGGGCAACTGCAGCATCCAAGATTTAGTCCTTGCAGAACCCTTTTTCCTGTGGAAGCCACAGGATACTATTGAAATAGGTAGGGAGAAGGAAAACTAACAATAATTAATTATTATTAGAGCATAATATTTATGCCAAAATATAGTTGATAATTCCACTAATAGTTTAATTATAATATATTAGATTCTCACAGACATTTGTAATCAGGTTTATTCAGTTGTTTGTTTTTAAATGTGCTTTATGACTTCTGAAGCAGAATAAACGATAAATAATGCATTTCGTCAGTGTTGGTGAGAAAGCTCAGGCTATAATTAGCATACAAAATTGCATATTTTGATGCTTGCTGTTCACTGATGCCATTTCTGTCTTGTCATACAGCATAAATAAAAAGCTGTCAACCTGAATACCCCCCCAATAACTTTACACTTATAAAATCCTGTTGCTCCAATATAGCTTTTCTTTGAATAACTCCTTAAAGTCAGAGCTCCCCATCATCCACCAGCTCCAGTCTAACCGAAACCCCCACTTCATGCTGCAAAATTATGTTAAAACACCAGATTTCTGTCGGTTCCTGAAGAGCAGCGCAAGGAAAACTTTGCCACGGTGGCCAGGAAGGCCCCTGGAAAGGCAAAGCCCGGAGAGATGCTGGGCAGGGGCTCCAACAGAGGAGCTTTGTGCTGCCATGCAAATGAATCCCCGCAGCGGACAATGCCGCGGAGGAGTCCGGGAGCGCCAATCCATCTGCAGCTATTTGGTTAACTCAATGTTTTGGACATTCTTTCTCTTCCAACAAAACACTCGATGTTGACAGCTGTGAATTTTAAACAACTATTCTGTGTATGTTTTTCTAATTTTGGGGTATTCAGAGAGTTTCCCCGGCATCAGGGACTGAAAGCAGAGTGCTGGGATTCCATCATTTAGAGATTTCATGCTTTTCAAAGAGTCACAGCAACTCAGAGAGAAAAACAAAGTGGAAATTAAGTGTCTAATGGAGAGAGCTTCAAATGGCAAAAGAAGTAGCTATTTTAGAGGCGTTACACAAACTAAAATTCATGTTTACATGAATTACGACTACAGAGGGTCTCTGTAAACTATACTCTGCATGTGATAAATATATTAATAAAAAGTATGGAAACTTTGTTTGGCTAAACCACATTCTGATTACTCATAATCCACTCACACTTTGTAGTGTTCCTTTTAAAGAAAAGCTGCAGTATTTTGAGGGAAAAGTTTGCCTTCAGTCAATTAATCAAATAAAATATTTGGATATCAGCTATTTGTCCATGAAATGAATAAAGTTTTTTACTAGGTCAAAAACTAACTTAAAACAGATGCTGGTCTAGAGCAATGTTTCTCTGTACATTGAAAAAAAGAAACATACCAAAACAAAAAAAATCCCAAGCACCAGTTAAAAGCCCCCACATAAAAAAAAAAAAAACAACAAAAACAACAAAAAAAAACCACAACACAAAACCAAAAACAAAACAAACCAGACGAGTTTTCCTCTTCCAGTATATATATATATATGTACATATATATATTTTTAAAAAAAAGAGAAAGACTTGAAAATAGCATCCCATAGGTATCCCATGGTGATTCTGGCATGACTATGGATAAAATTGCAAAATTAAAATATTAAAGATAGATGGTCATTAAACAATTCTGGCTAAAAACAAGTTTTGGATTTCCTCCTGACAATTCTGTCTAACGAGCACAGATGGAGCTGTCTTCAGCTGTGCCTTTGGAAGGGTGCAAGCAGGGAGAAACCAGGGAGCTGGGGGTCAGGCTGGTGGGCTGTCATTCCTGGCTCTGC
>NW_010128198.1:111363-126279 GCF_000699245.1 Pterocles gutturalis
TTCCCATCCCTGAATCTCTAATTTTAAAGTCAAGGAGACCGGGAACCAGCCCTTTTTATACAATAATTCAAAGATTGAAACCAATTTCAGACGCACTTCAGTCTTTTTGGCAAAGTGGGGTCATTGTCTTCCGACAGCGCTTGCAGCCCCAGCAGTGAAGCGAGCCAGCAGACCCGCTGCCGTCCCTCCACGGAGCTGCCCCTGCCGGGAGAGGACACCGGGGAGGCCCCCAAAGCGGGGAGCACCATGGTGATGGGGAAGCTGGGCAGGCTCTGCCCTTCCCAGGAGCCCAGACACTCCAGCCCACTGTCCTGGTGCCAGGCTTTGTGCCCTGTCACAGTCCTGTCCTGGACCTTCCCCCACACCCGCTGAAGTGGGTGCCTGCTACGGTCCCTCTTCTACACTCAAGACCACCAACAAGATTTGAATTTAAACCTGCTTGGGCCATTCCCTGCTCTGCTCTAGGCACTGACCCCTCGCCTTTACAAGGTGTCTCCAGATCACTCAAAAAACCACCGTAAAAGAGTGACATTTTGTCTCCCCCGCTCTGGTATCACAGTCTCCACACCTTGGTGCAACCTGCTCCATGTTGACATTTTCTGTCCCTAATGTCTGCAGAAACCAAACGGCCATGGCAATGTGGTTCTGTTTGGGGGAAGATGGGAGGTGGGTTTTCTCTAGTCTGGAAATGTATTTTTCCTTCTTCCCAGTCATTTATTGTTCTTCTTTTGGCACCAGAAGAACATATTTTGGACATGAACTTCTCTGTGGATGTTACATTGAAATTAATCTCCCTCCAAGGCATATACGGTCTGGGACAGTTTTGAAATACATGTGAGAGGTTGGAGGGGGGGTGGAACATGCAGAAACAAGGCCACTTGGCGGGGCAGGCAGAGCCAGCCGGCGTGTTCCCCCAGCCCCTCTTCGCCCAGCCCAGCCCAGATGCGGCACACACCATGGACACCCTGCCAGGCCAGGGAAGCTGCTGCCCACGGGACAGGATAACGGACGAGCTGCCGGCGTGAGAGACAAATATACGAGCACTGATCACATGGCGCATCACAATATGGTGGTTTCTGCATTCACCCCCTCTTCCCATCCCCCATAGCCATGCCCACTGCAGGAGCACAGAGCATGGGGGCTCTACCAGCGCTGGCCGGAGGACAGGATGGTTCACCAACAGGCAGGTCAAGGTCTGCCATGGCTTCAGAGGTGATTTCCCAGCAAAAGGTCCCATATGAGCCCTGCCTGCTCCACTCTATCCTCACAGAGTGATTTCATGATTTCTTTTTATGGTGCAGTGTATTCATTTCTCATGGCAATACAATCAACGAAGTATTACACCCAGGTTCAAGCCCCCCTGTGCTAGGCAATATACAAAAAAAAAAAAAAAAAAAAGCTGTAGAACTTTGATCCAAAAGCTTGAAACAGTCAAAAGAGCCATGAAAAGGTTTAAAAATGTGCATGGGTTTTTAATTAGGAAAGAATAAAAAGCAGAAATGTATCAATTTTTCTGAAAGATAAATTCTAATGAGTCATTACGAGGTGTTAGAAACCACCATATACATACATAGTGAGGCACTGCTCGGGCTCAGAATCATGCTTTATGCAAACAAAAGGCCTCTCTCTACAGATTTGTACAATAGGTTTACACTGAGCCATTACAATCTATCATGTAACCGAGTGCCTAATGACTCTTTAATTTAAAGATTATTGACACAAAAGATGTAACAGCTGCTCAAGAGTTACTACACAGCAGCAGCTTTCCAAAAAGATACCACTTCATTATTTTTGTATTTTCTAAACTATCCGAAGAGGCTTACATTCATGGCAACGACTTGAAAGACACAAAAATTCAAGGGGAAATAAATTAGAATTTCCTTGACCTCAGTGAACTGTGAAAAAAAAATAAATTTTAACATTCTCAGTTGAGAAGAGAGTTGTTCTTAGTTATTTCTGACAATTCAAAAAAAAAAAAACCAACAAACCGATTTTATCTGAAAAGAAGCCTTCTAGACTAAGACCCTGTGCTTTACACTGAAGTCCAAGAATTATCTTT
Source organism: Pterocles gutturalis (assembly GCF_000699245.1). Classification (NCBI taxonomy): domain Eukaryota; kingdom Metazoa; phylum Chordata; class Aves; order Pterocliformes; family Pteroclidae; genus Pterocles; species Pterocles gutturalis. Next base: position 113,423 of record NW_010128198.1, read on the forward strand.
TTTTAAGTTAGAAGCCCCTTGAAAGAGCTGTACACAAAGGTAGCACCGAGAGGTGTTTATGCGCAAGTGGTAATGGGTGTCACTGGAACAGCTAACACTTGAAAACGGAGAGCACGTTAGGTTTGCATGCACGTATACTTTTATATATTTATAACCCCCTCAACAATGACTATTTTTTCTGCCAAGCATTCGGAGACAGAGTTGATTTCCTTTCAGGTAATTGATGTAGGCTTTCTTCAGGACCCCGTCCAGACAAGTTCTCCACTGTGGAGCAGGAAATCACACCGTCAAAGGAAAGCTGAGCGCTCTTCCACCCACCCTGGGTCACCCCCTCCAAAACACTAGATTTATATGACTGCTGCCAAAAAAACTTGCATTTCCATGCCCTCCTGTTGCTAAGATAAAGGATGTTTCCTACCGCCTCAGAATGCCGTCCTCATTTAAAACTCCAGCTATGTTCTGACAAAACACACTGCTGTCACCCCAAATTGAGCAAATGAGCCTACGTCCTATGGTATAAAGACCAAAAGAGTTATTGAATATCACCCGGGGAGCACAAAATGAAAAGGCTCCCATTTCTTTCCTGACCTTTTTGGGGCATTTTTTTCCTGAAATCTGCCGAGCCCTTCAGCCTTCATTTCTCATGCTGTCTGCGGTAGCACAGGAAGGACAGCTTGGACTTTGCAGTTTCAAACAGATCAAGTTTTGTTAAATAACTTTTTTTTTTTCTCCTTCTTCAAACCCAAAGCGGAAGAGAACACTGTGAAGAAAATGGAAACTGGCAAAGAGCTTTAACTTCAAATAGCCTTATAAGTCAGCGTTGATGTGCAAAACTAATTCTGGGGTTTTGGCATTTAAATATAACCCGACAGTCGCAGAAGGGAGGGGTGAGGGTGAGAGAAGTGCAAGGCAGATTACCAGCCAAGAGCAAAATACAGGGACGTGCAGCGCTACGACTTGTGTTTATCAAAAGAAATAAGGATTTGTTTTATTGGCACCGAGCTTTCTAGGGGAGACTACATGCAGACTTGTACTGGAAAATTTCAGGAAAGGAACCCTACAACAGAAAGTATTCTGTACCACTGGTGTCTGGGAAAAAAGACATTTCACTCGTGTCAGAAGGGGACATTTCCACTGAAGAGAATCCCAAGCTTCAGTAAAATAGATATGCAAATAGCTCCATTCATTAAAAATAGAGAAGTACCACTGAATATAATGTTTCTAAATATTTGTTCAGGGTTAAGTGGTGTTGTCTAAACAAGCAGAAAAGCCCTTTTTTCATGTAGATTTGCTCTCCTCATTAGGAGTGCCAGCCACACACTTACTACTCATTTGTTTCTATGCTTTGCTTTTCCTAGAAACCTCCTGTTTCACTTTACAGACGCATGAGGCAAGCAATCCTCTGCATCAGGTGTTCATATGATCCATACCATCAGGTGTTCATATGATCCATACCATCAGGTGTTCACACTTTAGATGATTAGCTATGTCTGCCACTCACCATAAATCCCCCAATGGAAGAGCACACACCTCCCATCCTTTATGGACGAGACACAAAACTGGATGGTGGTGCTGGCCAGCCTGGCTGCAGGGAGACCTCCCCCTGCCCAGCACAGCCTGGTGTACCCCAGCTCTCTGAGCCTATGGGCAACGCTTTTGCCTCCAGCAGCCAAAATTCTCCCTCTCCTTGTCTCTGCTGCTTTCAGAGTTGTCATTACTCAATGCTGTTGGCCCAACACACCATCCAGAGACACTTCATAACTAAGAGGAGGAAACAATTTTCTACCACGTGGAACGATGATTGGTGCCAGGGGTCAATGAGCACTACAGCAGCTGAGGGTCCAGGATCCCAACTGCCCCAACTCCTCACGCGGGAGATGTATGGAATCACTCAAGCAGAAGAGGAGGCCTCTGACAGCTCACTCAAAGGAAGATGAGGGAACGCTACCATCTTGAATAGGCGTGGGGAGGGGAGGCGCTGCACACTCATCCCGCTGGAGAGAACGCGGCTGTATGAAACATGCCAGGGCTAAAGAATGCCAGAGAATTTTGGGGAGGGGGGGGAAAAGGACATTTAAACATAACATATATAATTTCCTTTGGTCCTTTTAAAGCATATATAAAGGAGATCACTCAAAAACCCACCAGCTTTACCTTAAGCAGTGATCGCAGCATCTTCACAGGGAAAATACACGCAAAAATGTTCCATAGTCTTGTGTTATCACAAACAGAATGAGAAGCGTTTGCAGGCAGTCCTGCATCTACCAAAGATGTCTCGGTTCATTATTGACTAAAGTAAATAACGTCAAGTCAAAAATTAACAAACTTACATATGTATTTAACGTCTGACCCTGTGCGATGCCGTTATTCAACTGCTCCATTCTAGGGAAAGGCCATTCCTGAGCCCCCACTGAAGACAGCATTGACTTCACGAGTTTATTGGTTGCATAAAGCTTTTCCAGCTGGTTAGTCACATCAAATCAAGCCAGCCAGGAATCAAGGACAACTCTACCTGGTGAAGGATGGGCCCTGTTTGGTGGGGCCCCTCTCAACAGCTATATGTTGTTGCTGAAATTAAATTTCCTACTGGAATAATCCCAGAGCCCCAAGGTAGCAAAATCCCAAAAGGGACAAATTACTGTTCAGCCTGTAGGAGACCTTGCTGCTAACACCCATAGCCAACAACAACGAAACAGACAAAACAAAATATTTGAAAATTAAAATACAACTTTGCAGGCAAAAGTGACCACTCAAACCCCCCAAAATAGAAGTCCCAGGTCATCAGAGAAACTTTACAGAATTTCACATACAGAACTCATTTTCTTTTACCAGTCCTCTTCACCTTTACTTTCATAAATAGCTCTTTCCTCCTTTCTTCTGTGGAGGAAAGCAATCTACCATGCCCAGGTGGATTTAATAAGGGAGGTCTAATACTGGAGGTCAAAGAATATGAATGGATTAAAAGATTAGGGAGTAGACCATGAAGGCTTTCGCCTTTAAGGTTCCTGTTCTGAATTCGTCTGATGTGAGCAGTGAGCGAGCAGTGTAACCATCAAGGAGCTCTAGCTGCATGGAAATCTCTCCTTCAGCTTCTAGGAGTTACAGTGAGGGATCATTAAAGAGAGTCTGAATATTTTAAAGATATTTACTGAGACTGCCTCTCGTTATCAAGCCCCATATCTACTTGTCTGTTTCTTCATATTCCACAGCTATAAACACCAAGATGGTTTTTCAGTTAAAAAAAATCCCCATACTTTTCACTATCAAATTCAAATTTATCAGCTACATGTTGTTTTGTTGTGAGAGATTTGAAGTCACAGGAAAGACAGACAGACACCCCCATCCAGCCCTTTTAGCACAATTGCCTGTTACTCAAGCAGAAGGTGTTCTACATGTACCACATTAAACCTCCTACAAGCGATAATCTGCAAAAAAACCCCCCCAAAAAAAACAAACAAACCCACCTGACCAGCCCATACTATCCCTGAACTTCAACTTAAGCTTCCCCATGAGCTTGGACAAATCAAGTTGGTCATTATGGCATCACCAATGACAAAAAGTGCAGGCTTGTGCACACAAAAGTTTCATCCGTATTTTAAGACACAGCCCATTGCTTCAGGTCCAGAAATTATGGAGAAATTATTTTATTTTTTCACTGGCAAGGTCCATACTTTCACATATCCGGGGGAAATGCACCTGGGAAAGTTCTTGAGAAGTAAATCAGCCGGACATACAGGGTCCTCTCTTGTAATGAAATATTTAAGAAAGGAGTGAGCTCAACAAGTAGGATGCAGTTTCTAGATATTAGAACTTTTTCAAAAGAGCTAAGTGGCATTTGGTTCAGGACTGAAAACCAGCCATGATTATCTCCAAAATGCCTTCAGTTAAAAAAGCAAGTTGCACAACAGAGCCATTAGCCATGACGGAGGCGGGTTTAATAATAAACTCAAAACTACTTAAAATGAACCTCATGTTTCCATGGTGATGAATACATCTCTCTCTTCAGAGCGCCTTGTGATGTAGAAAACATTAATCAGTAGTATTTGCTAGGAATCTCGCTAATAGAAAATTCATTAATATTGTTCAAGATGGTGATAACATTGACTTGTATTAATTTTAGACTGACCTCAGCAAACTGGCAGGTGAAGATGAAAGCAGCACGGTGCCCAACGGAAAAGGAAAATAAGTGAAGATACCACTTGTGACATACATTTTTTTAAAAAATATGACAACTGGTGGCTGCTAAGACGAATGTCCAGACCTGTTCGTGTCCTTTACCTCTCTGGTACCCGCTAATAAATCCATTTTTGCCTTGACAGTGAGAAGACTCAAATCTTCTCAAACAGATACAAAACATATCAACTCCTTAGGTTAGCCTTGCTTAATGGCAGCAAGGCATGGCCAATCACAGACACTCAAAACAGCACACATTTGACAGGTATAAGATCAGGCATACACAGCAGGAAAGGTCCCAAAGCTTACCTTTATTCACCAGGCTGCTCTAAGGGTATGAACTGTTAAACTCTGTCATCGTCACTTAACTTACAGTGCTCCTTAATATGGTACGGTGTTCTATTCGAGGGAAAAAAACCTGCTTAAAAGTACATATTTGACTTTGATCTGGTGACATGTTCCTGAAGGACAGCATCTGACAGGACAAAGATGTACAGTACTTAATTTAGTCTGTGTGCCATATGTGGCAGTTTAAGAGTCCCTGTCACAGCCCCTTCGGCTGGGATTGCTGCTGGCCTTCAGGGGGAAAGGCTTGGGAAGAATTTCTCCAGGCTCTTTCCAACAAGTATATTTACCTGTTCCTTTCAGAAACTAAAAATGAGGCATTTTAACTTGCAATCAAAAAAAAAAAAACTTTTGACTAACTCTTCACATATAGAAATAATGCAAATATTTTGATTCAAAAAGCCCATAAGCATGGGTGCCATTTTAAACATGTAAATGGGTGCTAATTGGCCTGCTCAGGTCATTAAAGCTACATAAATGCATAAGCTCTTTGCTAAAAAAAAAAACAAAAACCCAAAAACAACAAAAAAACAAACAAACAAACAAACCCTGCAGATATATATTATTTTACAGATACTTACAACTTCTTTCTGTTGGCAGACTCACAAAGCCTAGTTACTTTAGGGCAGCAGTTTTTAAAGCATAATCTTTTCCCAAATGTAAATTTTGGGGATAGTTTCATCAGAAACAACTCTGTTTCAGAAAACACAAACAGAAATAAAATGCAATGCTTTTGGTAGAAGATAGTCCTTGCAAACATCCAAACAATGCAAAATGCTGACCAGCTAGGAGTAGGTGGCAGGTGTTTGCTGTGGGTATAATTCATATTCAGAAATTCTCTGGTGATTTTCTTGAAAACCTGATTTAGAGTTGACCTCTCTCTGTGTCATCAGAAATAGCTCTGCAAAATTCGTATTCCTCTTTTCTTGTTTCATGCTCTAAATCTGAAAACCATTCAGCAGAATAGTACTGTTCTGATATGTTTCTAATTTAACAAGCAGCAAAGCCATCCAGGAGGGAAATCAAAGATTACCTTGAGTGGGAGCCAATTATACACAGGCATGTCAAAGCGGACAAAGTTTATGAACACAATCAGTACTACCCCTGAGTCAGTCCCGTCTTTATACACCCTAGTTTCTACTTCTGTTCCTTCAAGAAGGCTATTTGGTCTTTACAATATTGGTATCTCAGTTCAGCCACTGGTCCATAAATGTGCCTTTTTTATTTCAGATTAGGGAGAAACGTACACAATAACAAACAGCAAGGAGTAATACGAGTGATACGTTACATAAACATGCAACAAAAGTGTGATTTCTTTTTCTCCTGTGGTTTCTGAGAGTCAACAGAAGTTCTCTTTTTCCTGTAATCAAGAATCTGAAGGCACTGATTATGTCAAACAAACTCCTTGCATGTTTTTAGAACAGAATTTCCTTGAGTCTCACAGCTTGGTGGCAATATTCAAACATTGATTCAATTACTGTCGGTATTCCTATGGTAAAATCAGTGTCTTGAAAGAAAACTACAGAACCAAAAAAAAAATTTCAGGTAAAAATTGTCAATTTACAAACTGTCCCCAGGACTCAGCAGAAATGAGCGTGATCTATTCCTCATACTTTCCTTCATGCAGAAAGTCTCTTGCAATCAGCATCCTAAATGTTTTGCAATTAAACCACAGTCTAATTAAAACACAAAAGACTTTTTTGGTAATTAATCTTTCCAGCAAAGAGCATCTTCAACACTTACTTCACAAACAATAGCACTTCCCAAGAGACACTAAAGAGATTCCAGAACTGGGGCTTTTCATGGCAGTTTGGAATATTTGATATTTTGGTCTTTGGTGCTCAGTGTCAGCCAGTTCCTTATGCTCCCAAAATGTACTCATGATCGCTACGCAAATATACACCACATAAAAAATTCACCAGCGTGCCTGTGATTACGTATGGGTTTCCAAGGGAAGCGGCCCGGCCCATCGCTTCCTGACCTATTTTCCCCCCTCTCCACTTGGGCATGTCCTCTCAGCCGAGTGCTGGAAACTGCAGTCAGTTCAGTGGGATAAAAATAACAATAAAAACTCGGTGCCTATAGCAACCCTCAAGCTACAGAAGGTGAAAAGAATTACATCCTTAATTCGCACGGCGCTTTTTACATATAATAATTCCTTTTAGGTAAAGGTCAAGTTACGAGACTCTTTGCATTATGCATAGTGATTTCCATTTTGGCTTATTATTCAGCGGTATAAAATTTATGATGTCAGATTTCATGACAGTTAAACCTGAGTTTGTTCTATTTCAGAATGACATCTGGGTATAGAGACTAACAAAGATTCTATATTAAAATGGCCCTATATTTTTAGGCCAGCTCCTATAAAAGACATCAGACCAAAAGGTACTTGAACAGATGCTCAGAAAAATATTTCACTTTTCAAGTGCTGACAAAATAGAGTGGGAGTAGAGTTGCATAATGAGAAATGAATTATTACGGTCGATCATGAAAAATATTCAACTATTTGGAATCGAAGTGTTCAAAAAAGAATCTTTTCTTTCTGTACTATCGCAAGGCATTTGATATTCAAGAGCAAATAACCTACGAAACATATTCGATGCTGCTGCTTAATCCATTTAGGAGAAAAAACATGTTCTTCAGGAAAATAATTGTATAAAAGTGCATTTTATTTGCTAATGTGTGTAACAGATAATGATTTTTAGCTGACAGTAGGATTATTTATTAAGACAATGCAACATCTTTCATGAAAACTGAGTAGTCTTGAGGTGTTCTGTGCTGCTCATTCATGCAAAGAATTCTTGTCAAACATTTTAATGAGACGAAAAGTATGGCAGTCAAGATTAAAAGTCAAGGTGACCTTTAACTGTGGAAAACAGTATCTACATATCACCTTACATTTTTTTTTAAGGTCATCACTTCTCTCTTGGAGAGTCATTCCATAAATGGAAGTAGGCAGTGCATCGAGAGAGCTAACCATAAAACCCCTCCTTAGTTCAGAATTGAGATCTGCCTTACACCTACTCTAACTCACGCACACCCTTTGGGGTAAAACGCAAACACTGGCTGTAGTGTCTTCAGCAGAACAACTAAAGAAATCACACGTTACAGAAACAAGGGATGTACAACTGTCACGCAGCCTTCGGTAAAGCAACAGCGCAACATCATAGGAATTGCCACTCTTTCTGACAAAGAACAAACTAATCTGTTGTCCAGCCCTGGACAGGGTGTGCTGGAAAACTGCTCTACAGGCAGCTGGCTGCCTCTTGTTCTAAAGAGTCTTTTGGGGAAACTGAGGATGATCCCCCAGGGCACAGCAGTGACCTGTTTTCTACTGCCGAGCATCAAGCCGCCCAGGTCAGCCGAGCAGACCCCCTGCCCAGGTGCTGTTGTGCCGAGGTTCTGCTGCACTAGCACATCCTCCACAGCCAGTGGGACCTTAGAAATATTGTTTGGTTACTGGAGCTTGGAAATATTGTTCTGGTTACTGGAGATTAAATACCCACAAATTAGACACAGGCCCAGGTTGCCCAGAGAAGCTGTGGATGCCCCACCCCTGGAGGGGTTCAAGGCCAGGCTGGATGAGGCTTTGGGCAACCTGGGCTAGTGGAGGGTGTCCCTGCCCATGGTAGGGGGGGGAACTAGATGATCTCTAAGGTCCCTTCCAACCCAAACCATTCTGTGATTCTAAATCATCATCAAGTACTGGGGCTTCACGATATAGTTTCTACTCTATGCAAACTCATGGTGGCCCAGTGGTGATTCCCTGCACTTCCCACCCTCTGCTAGAGCCCCTCGAGAGTCCTCCGACCCACCCCGCGCCCAGGCAGAGCGCCAAACCTGAACTTGCTCCTGTGCAAAGCCCCGCCTTGGTTCTTCCAGCCATTTTATACCTTACTTTTTCCCCTTTACAACTGGGAGCAAAGGCAAACCTGGAAGCAAGGAAAGCTACCTGCAGTTCAATTCCAGGAGGACCTTAGCTGTGTTGAAAACAAACTCAAAAAAAGCCCAGTGTGGGTAGAAAAGGGAGGCGTCCAGCAACAAGGGCAGCTTGAGAGAGACCTCAAGGCTGGTCCTAAATATCGTTGTGTATCTACTCTCCAATTTACACACTTTGTCTCCAAATTTATTCACTTGTCTCTAATCTTGACTCACTTTCCTGTACCAAAAGCAGTTTAGGTATAACGTGACACGGGAGCAGCGATAAGGCACACAGATTAGCGTTGGTTTGGGTCCAGCCAGCTTGGCACTAGCTGCCCATGAGCACAGGCAAAAAAATTAATGTTTACTTGCATCTGTCCGCAAAGATACATTCTTAGCTATATATACTACGAGGATTACTCACAGAGCATCATTAATAATTTTTATCACTACCAAACATAGTATCAAACACACAGAAAAATGCGGTTCCTAATTGCTGCTATGGAGACAAAGGAGCAGAGGAACAAGAGATGAAAATAAAGTACTAGGTGTCATTTCTTCTGTAAAATTATGTGTGAAATAATTTAATTAATGGGTGATATCATTTATACAAGGTTCTAAGTGAATCTTAAATAATTATAACAGCCAAACACAGTAAATCAGATTTAAAGATTTCCTAAGAAAAATGTTGTGGATAAACTTGCTAAAACATGCAATAATGAAATGGATTTATTAAAATATGACAATGGTGGCACTGCTTCAAACCAGAGCCTGAACTTGCTGCAACTATAGATTTAACAAGATTGGTGTTCTTTCCCACTAAGAGCATCCATTTCTTCTAAAGTCCTGCTTACTGCACATCATGTAATAAACTAATGGAGACAATCCACATACTTTTATAAAATATTATAATCAGATTGCATTAGGTTAGTAATGATGCATCATATTATAATTATTTCATATATGTGACATACATATCATTCAAAGCAAGCTCTCACACTTCGGACAAGTGAACTTTCTGTATCTTTCAGGAACCTCTAAAAGAGTTTGATGAAAGTTAAATTTGAAAACATTATTGTACTTTAATTTTAAAAATATTTTTGGACTATTATTGTTTGGCTGCTAATATCTGAAAAGCAGAATACCTTCCTACAACTGCTGGTGCTAACGACTTTCTCTGTTTAACACACAACTATATTTAACACACTAGTCTGCTATTTTGGTTTTATTGAAACATGCACAAAACTCCTTTTTTAGCCAGAGGAGACTTGGCACCAGGCATAAAAGATTTGTTGATCCAGTGCTAACTAGAGTACATTACAAATAGCCAAGCGTCAAACAGTTCCTTCGCACCAGATTGTGATTTACAAGTAAGGAAAGGAAACTGGATTATTAATTACATACAAAACCCTAAGCTTGAAAAAGTTGTGTCTTGCAAAATAAATAGTTTTTCTCTAATCGAGACACGCTTTTATAACAAAATCTTTTCTCTGACACAGATACACATCATTTTCTGTAACAGAATACTGATGTCAGCTTTGCAGAAAAATCTTCTATTGCAAACTGTTGCCACACTCCAAAAAAAGGGGGAAAAAAAAAAGGGAAAAAAGCAACTTCTAAATTGCCGTACTTAGAAAAAAAAAAGAATTCTTTAACATCTGATGTTGTATAATTTAGATTTAAAAAATTTGTAAAAACTTTCCAAAAATGGTCTGTTCTGATTTTCTTTTAAAATTTTCCATATTTGAATCTATCCATGAGGACAAGTGCTTATCAGACACATAACAGTGCTACGTCACTGCAGTATAATTCTGAGGGTTGAGCTTAACCCCATTATCTTCTGAACAGATTGCTTGGGATAGGTCACAGGTAACACAAAGCAAGACACCTGAACTGCAAAAGTGAAGAAGAACTCTTCCAAGGATCTGTGGGACACGTGATGCAACCCTTAAACCTAACAAAGGCCAGTTGCACCACATGAAATGAGCTCAGAGAAAGCAGCGGTCCTAGAGCTCAGAGGGTGACATCTGTTAGCCAAGGCTACATGCTGACAGTCAGCAGGCTCCACCTGACAATGAACTATTGCAATTTCATCACTGAAACAACCAAAGTTCCAAGAGTTTATTCTTTTAATTTATAAGGGATTTACCACAACATGGGGTGGTAAAAAGGGTGTGAATGAGAGCAGCAAGCTTTTCCAGAAACACCTTCAGCCACCTTGGAAAGTCCAGTTGCAAAGTCCCCATGCAGAGATGGACATCCATCAGCAGCTCACGAGAAGTGCAAAGCTACATTGGACACCGAGTCACAAGAAAATGGATACAAATAGCCCAAAGGAAGAGGAAAGTCATGTTCCAAATAGCAGGGGAAAACCACAGCCTTTCCATTTATAAACCTAGGGGTTTTTTTTTTAATGCAATAGAAAAAAGTTCTCTGAGTGGTAGGTACATCCTGCATCTATTCAAAAGCCAGTGTAAAGTTTTTACAAGCGTTAAGTCACCCCAAAAAGTTCACTGACAACTTATGGGTGTGTCTTTTGGAGGTCCAGCTCCACAAGATCCATGTCAACAGCCAAGTAATGCAGAGCTTTATTTCAGCTCTTCGGCAGTCAAAGCATACAGAAAATAGAAAAAAAGAGGATTTGTCATTTAATAAGCATGATTACTTGAAATACACCAATTATGTTAAATATGTTTATAAGTAGGCACACTTCTGCATTTGGGGTCTATTTAAAACCTTATTAAGAGCAGCGGACACGGAAGAAACAGCCTGTTTGATCTGTTTTGAAGCTATGGTAATAGGAAACGAGTTTTCCTGCCACGTCTCTCAGGACCATGAAACAGTCCTTTTTTGACAAGAATAAATACGCAGCCATATTTGAAACCCGTCACCTAAGGCTCGCAAAGAAATCTCCCTTGCAGACGCTGTTGTTTATTAAGACTAACCCTAGTTCATTTTCCAGCCATATTCCAGAGATAAGCAAAAATTATAGAAGTAACAATGTCTAGCAAGTGGTTTCATTCCCCCCTTTTATTACCAATCCATATTCAGTTATGTTAATATAAAGATGTACAATATTACATACAGGGCACAAAACCTGACATGGTGACACTGGTGGCTGAACGGTTCGCTTATTGTAGCAGCTCTTATTCAGCTATTTCCTAGTGCTCTCATCAGTCTTTTGTGTGAAAGTCTTTGGTGAGAGTCGAGTCTGAACTGATAAGGCCTCAGAGACATAATCACTGGCCTTCATTTTCCATTGACAGCCCCACACAGCCAATTCACAAACATTTTCATATTAATATTGAGCAATTTCCCTAAAACCTACATTCTAATCCATCAAAGTAGGCTATTAATCCTTCCCCGGCGCTCTTCTCTATTCAAATGCTAACAATTTTCTTCTCACAAGCTAAAACATTTGTCCTACAGCCCCTCGCACAAAGACACTGTATTGTCAGCAGCGATTGATCAGAGTATTAATATGAGGGACGCAATGTGCACTGTATCAACAATACCGCCCGGATGGGGAGGGAAAAGGTCTTTTTTAAAGGATAAACCAAATGCAAAATATAAGAATATCTCAAGGAATGCTTTAAAGTGTTTTGCCTGGTGTATTTTATGGAAATTTAGGAAGATTTTTCAGAGGTGTAAAATGCTTTTGAGTTTGGAATACAAAATAAATGGCAGGGATGTCCTGTGTGTGGGGATGGTCCCTGCAGCTGGGACTGGCTCAGGGACTCTTTGGGCAAGCAGCAGAACAGCTGCCAAAAGCCACTTACCATCTCTTACACAAATTGGGAAAAAAAAAATCCCCCCAAAATGAAAAACCCAACCAAACAAAAAATCAGGTGAAGATAACTCTTCAAAGAGAAAAACCTCTTCTCATCTCTTGGGCTGGAAGAATAAAACGAGACCAGAAAGCATCTCCAGCCCTTGGGCAGTGGGTCCCTTGCCACAGGGCCACCCGCCAATCCCACCCTCTTCTTGGGTGGCCAGAAGCTCTCCCCAGAGCCGGGGGCAGGCCGTGGGGGCTGCAGGCCCTCGGAAACCACAGCACCCCAACAAACAGCGCAGGGCAAGGGTGCGTGATGGGTCACTCCTTGCACCTCCCCTGCAAATGCTTTGGGGTTATTTATTAAAAAAGAATGTGCGACATTAATGTGCTTTATGTGCAGTCTTAACATGCTTTTAGACCTTCCTTGTAAAAATACAACTTAACCAGCAGCTTCTGCTGTAGCTGCAGATGATGAGCAGAGGAAGAAGCAGAAGAAGGGGACAATCTGCAAAAGACATGGTCAGAGGAGGTGGATACGCCACCTGCAACCAGGGCGCCAGGAGGAGCGAGGGAGGCAGGCTGTGGGCTCAGAGAGCTTTGGGAGAGCTGATACACCCTGGCACAAATTAGGGGAACTTCAGAG
>NW_010128198.1:126333-164510 GCF_000699245.1 Pterocles gutturalis
AGTCAGAGCCCCCCCCACCTCACCATGTGTCCTCCTCCTTGCAGGGTGCGGGTGGAGGGGGAGACGGTGCCAGGTGCTGTCAGCAAGTCAAAGTCGTCAAGCTTGGCCTTGAGTCCACCCTAGGATCACTTTGCTGGAGCTGCCCAGAGCAATTTAAAAGAACATGCAGCTGGATGACAGAGAAATCCAGATTTCCTCAAATATCCTGCCTCCGTTCATCAATAAGAGGAACAATTTACACATTTCCAGTAGCATGGGTGCGTATGGTTAAATAGCCCCAAAATAAGATAAACACAATTCCTTAAAAAGCTGAAAAATTCACCAAAACAACATTTCAGTGCAAGTAACGAGAATGTTTGAGCCTGGAAAGGCTCTGGGTTTAATAAATGCACTATATTTAAATATACACAGATGACATCTAAGCATCTACTGATATCACAAATCATAAACTGCATTTTAATAATAATTTTAATTCTATTAAAAAATAATTTAAATTCATCTTCTTATGTACTCTTTCCTTTTCTACAAGCCTAAAACTAGCAGAGGTGTAAATTCAGCCCAGTGGAACAATCTGATACCCTAGAATGGCAGAGCCTAGTGGCCATATGAAAGTGCATCGCTAGATTTAACCCACATCCCAGAGGAAACCAGTCCAGCTCTGAGCACCTTCTGCCATCCCGCTGGCACCCACGGCTGAGCACCTGCGTTGCTCCTACGGACCAGCGAGATGGGAGTTGTTAAAACGACTGAGCAAAAATAGTGATTTGCTCAGGAACTATGCAGAAAAGACAGAAAAGTAACCAAAACAAAATAACTTGGAGAAAAACATTTTTTCTCAGTATCTAAACTGCGATGGACCCAGAGAGGCCCGGATGTTACTGCTGCTTCCCAGGATGAACTTGCTCTGGGCCCAGAAGACCCCACAATAACACCCATTTTTAAAACCTCCCTATTTTTCACAAGCCTGTGCTTCTATGCCATACCATCCTGTTTCTACACCACTTAACTTTGGTCCATTATAGCTTTACAATGAGTAATTAAAAATATTTGTACTTTAAAGCTACTTAGGAGCTCTTCCAATTACTTACATTAGCATTCTGGCAAACAGTCAAGCCTTTTTAATGTTGAGTCAGACTCCCGAACCTGCATCAAAAAACTGTCCAAACAGCAATTCTGCTTTTCTCTCCTTCCAGACAACTGGGATGGGTACCACGCGCTCTCCCAGTGTAGGGGGAAAGAGGAGATACTCTTGCTGCCTCGCAGGAATCTTTCCTGGGGGACATGATGCTCAGGGCTAAAATGCACCTCCAAAAGGCGCCCAAACCCAGGAGGCAGAGCAAGAGACTGCGGAAGGAAGTTGTTCTCATGTATGCCTGAGGCCAGTAGATCCATGGGATGAGATGAGCAGAGCGGTAACTCTGTTCAGAGAGGGGTCCGGCGAGGAACACGCAGACTGCATCCCAGAGCAGAGCGGATGACTCAGAGCATCCGTGAGTCAGTGTCCCGGAGTGCTGGGAGGGCGTGTGCTGGACAGGCAGTCTTGGGGATGAGTTTTGAAACAACAGCTCTGGCCACTTTGTGTTGTTTGAATGTCTCGCAGCAATTTTGTATAAATAAGGGTGTTAACTGTAGTTGAAATAGGGCCAAGGCATCAAAGTTAAGCTTCCACTGATACAAATTAAATTGGATAAAGTATTAGTCATTTCCTGTCCCAAGCTGTTATGCATTGTGATGTACATTATGAAACAGTAATTTTAAACCCAGAAATAGATTGACTTCAGTTTTAATTGAAGTAATCTTTATTTTGTAATCAAGCTATTATGTGCCAGAAGAATTATTTGCTTGGTGTTCACGCATAGGCTTTATACTCTTTATAAAATCCCAAGCTGGATAGTTTGCTAAGGTCGCTCTTGTACAAAAAATAAACCCCAAAATCACATAGTTATAAAAATCAAGACTCTAATATGTTAAGCAGAAACTGCAAGAAAAACAGATACCATCTAATAAAGGGTTTATTTTTAAAACTAAAACACATCCCCACAGATCTATCAGCTCAGAGACATTCAAATTAAATACATTTTGCCTACAAGGCCACAAACAATGTGGAAACCTTGATCTAGGGATTCATGTTTGAATCCCCTTTGCCTTCCATCATCACCCCAAAGAGCAGGAGCGTTTTTCCTGACTGCTCTCCCACATCCGTCAGCAGGTCTCCACGCCACCATCTCCATCGATGCTCCCTCCTCCCTGGCAAGCCATTGCCCCAAGTTCAGCAACTTTCAGACCACACTACAAAGATTTCCTTTAACTAAACTTCTGTCAAACACAGTTTTTCTTGTTCTTTGACGAGGCAAGATTTTTCTTCAGGACAGAACTGGTTCTATTTTAAATAGTTTAATGTTTCAAAAATTGTTTTCAGCTACGTTGCAAGTGTTCTAAGCCAAAGTAAGTGGAATTTACAATCATCTCTGGAGAAGGACTGCCATTAGGAATAAAGTGTGGGTTTATCCATTTCTCATATGTAAGTCAGATTCACTTTGTCATTCTTGAGATTTGACAAAGTGTAATTCAGAACGATTCAAGCTCACCTTCCACTGGACTGAGTAATCAGATTAGACGAGGAAACGTACCCGTGGCCCTTCAGAACTTCCTGCAGCACTCCTTAGGAGCCTCACAGCATACATGCTGCTTCATTTTCCCAGTAATACATGGCTGTCATACATAATTGTGTGTACAAGACCTACAATAATGTCTCACAAATTTCTAGGAGTAGAAACTTGCAGTTTAGAAACAGAAAATCTCAAGTTTTAGTGTTGTTAATGTTTACGAAGGCCATGCAGTCATTGCATGGGCTGGAGAACAGAAATGAGATGCGTGCAGGGCTGTGAGAGCGTACCAGCGCGTAGACAGCAGCTGGTGTCACGTTCCTTGACCCTTCTGTTGGCAGCATTGTTCCTAAAAGACACTGCCTCTAAGGTGATGTCTCAGCATTGCATTCTTAATGAGTCCATTTTTTTGACAGTGGTGCTGCTGCTTAGATATAATAGAGTAGATGAAAGACCTTTAAAGATATCGAGTATGACACAGTTTAATTTGGCCAAAAGATAAGGTTTGGGTTTTTTTTTAAATGACAACCATATGAATTCATTCAGTAGTATGGGAGGTGGAATGGCAATTAAAAACAAGTCAGAAAGAAAGCAAAGGTTTCTTTTAAAGTTAAATTTCTTTGAAAAATAATGATGTACTCTCTTCTATGAGGATATCACCATAGATTTTAGCCTAAAAATTTGCATACAGTAAAGGGAGAATACAAATGCAATTCACTGGAAAGAAATACTCATATGCTGATATTAGTGGCTGGATTTTTTTGTTTTGGTTTGCATTTTTTCCTGTATCTATGTTCAAATTTATTTTTGCATCACACATAAAAATATGATAACCTTTCTGATAAAAAAAAAACCTATCCTGTTATGTGAGTTAATATAATTCTGAGAAGAATGACTTTGACCAATTGGTGTAGTGGCTCACTGCACTAGTGAACAAGGTTTTCTGCATCCAGTGGTCCAAAGTCTGATTGCTATGCAGGTTGAAAACGGAGACGAATTTAAAATGTGTAAATGACAAGTTTGGAACTTGACTGGATCAGACAAAAGATACTATATTTAACATTTCATCCTCTAGGTTTTTTTAGAGGACCTTATTTCTAATCAGTTGAACAGAATATTTGGAAGTGGCTCATAATTGTCTTTGAGCTGTTCAATTTTTCCTATATTAAAAGTGGGCAACGATAATTAAGGTAAAAATATATCTAAAATACACTGTAGGAAGATTCTTAAATAATTACAAAATGGAAAGAGTAAAAATAAATGGAAAGAAGTTTTGAAGAACAGCATGTGAAAAGACCGGTAATTTACTCAGTTTAAGGATTTTATAGAAGGCTAATCAAATATTACTCAATTTATCTTTGAACCTTCTAAAATACTCCTTAGGGCCTTCTCAGTGCAGTACTTCAGTGACCTTCTTGCTTGACTAAGGGGGAGTGTGGCCTTTTTATTTTATTTCTATTTTAAAATATGGAAAATACCACACCACAATAAAGCAATCAACCAGTAGCCTGTGTGCTCCAGTAACTGGAAAGGATAAAAAGTCAGTGAGTAGATAATCATTCAAGGTCAACCCTTTCTAGTGTGGTGCCAGAAAAAAGCAAACAGTGAGGGTTAGCCAATACTTCACAAACACTTGTTTAAGGATTTCCTAATTACTATAAGTGGTTCCTCTGGCCCTGGCACTTAAAAAGGCAGCTGTATATGCATGATGTCATCCCTTCTTCCCATTATCTCTGCAGTAAATTCAGAGGATTAAGCAGCCAGCAAGACTAAATAGTCAAAATAATGATGCTTTTTCATGTTTCCTACCATTAAAAATTAATTACAGAAAAAAAAGACAAATTGAAACATGGATGCAACTAACTATTAAAGTTCATTTACACATTTTTGTCCAAAAAAAATAAAAAAAAATGCAATTATCCTTCATATGCTTTTCTGTTTAAAGACCGCATGTATGCAGCATGGCCACATCCTAGCACAGTTTCTGTTACCTTACATATTTATGCTGATCAGCAAAAAATAAAATCAAAAGCCTTAAATCTCCTGCAGCAAATTGCACAGGCAACATCACTACCTGGGTATGGCTGTGCCAGTGCATTTTGCTGTTCATGGCTGGAACACAAAATTCACAGAATTTGTCATTAGGACGCTGCAAGAGATGCAACAGCAGCAACAGAGATACTGTAATATCTGCTAGGACACTGCAATTAATACACCAGCCAACACAATCGGGGAATTAAGCCATGCCCTTGAGATCATCAGAGCAGACCTCTTATTTCTGGCAAGTGATAGTAATTTCCCTCATTTCCATGAAGAGTTTTAGGATCTCCTTATCCACTAGAATTTCTCCCATATTCCATAGGCTCTGTGTCACCTATGTACATGAGAACATCACCAGTTCCCAGACTGGGTATAGGTCATGCTCAAGGTGGCTCAGTCAGGTCACCCTTTGGCACACAAATTGATTTCTCCTACATTTCTATCTGCATGCTGGGGAAGCCAACGTGGAAGCCGCTCCGAGGAACACAACCTGAGGCAGGTGCAGCATGCTATAGAAGTGCATCTCCAAGTACATCACTGTATGTAAACAACTTCATCCTTAAAAGCAGATGCCCACATGCTGCTTTTCCTTGCTTTCTAGAAACACTCTGTCAACTTCTGGATTTTTTTTAATTTATTTAAACTAGTTTATCAAGTGCCATGGTCATGTTACAAGTCCTGCTCTCTGCCTGTGTAGGAAGCTCTGAAAAGCTTACCGTGCTGATGCAGTCCCTACAACTGATTTTCCATTAGGGGACACTTCTACTCAGCCGTATTCATTTTCCTGTTCAATTTCTATTCATTCTTGAAACAGGAGCCCGTGAAACGGTGGTCCTCATCTGGTATTGGCAACCTTAACCCTACACAGCCTCAGTCTTTGGCATGATTATTGTATGATCATTTTTCCTTTTTTTTTTTTTTTTACTTTTTTTTCCCCTCCCCTTTCCTTAATTCACAACTATATTCCAGGTTACCAATTCAGACAGTTTGCCTGGTAGAGTTCCTCTCCCACTTGTCCATTTCTAGCAGAAGTGTCTGAATGCTGCCAGGAACAGCCTATTTTAATAACATGTCAAAGTTCACGTCAACATTATAAGTCAATTTGTTACGCAGTGATCTCTAACTCAAGCTGGATCTCTCCTGTCATCTGCAGCTTCAGATACAACTACTAGTCACCAGCTTAATTTCTGCACAACATGTTTACCCACCTAGGTGAAAAATCACTCAGTATTTTTCTTGGATCAGACTTTTTTCCATCCTGAAACTAACAATGTGACTTCCCAGCTGTCAGGGTCTCCAGGCACAAGGACAGATCTGGGCAGCTTCCACCGTGGTCTCTTTTAAATGACTGCTGGTGGTTGTCAAGTTGGTCCTTGTCTCCAGGGATGAACAGTGTCCAGGGGTGGCCATGTTGGTAATCTCTTGTCTAGAAAACCTCATTTGTTCTGGGTCCTGCATGAGAAACCCTCCTTTTTTAACCCAGGAGATGCCGTCAGTTTGTATTTGAGTACCTTCTACCAACTGAAAATAGTTTTGTGCTATTCCTATGCAAAGGTGAGATTTTCCTGAAAGAAAAGGCTTCTATTTCAAGTGAAAGCCAGTTTCTGCATCTGTACAGGTGCTCACCCTCTTCATCGGGAGCAGCACAGGACACCCACTGCTACCCACGCACCATTTCCCTGGGCACAGCTGGCACCGGCCACTGCCTGTGAGCACCCTTCACCTCAGCACAAAGGGAGAAAGCAACAGAGAGTTGTTGCGACATGTTCACTAGATTCACTGGAAGCTTTTCTATTGCCTTCCAGGAGTTACGGGTCAAACTAGAAATTAATTTCTGGAAAGGAATGAGACTCGCTTAACCCAGGAGCAGGCTTCCAGAAACAACCCAAAGTAGCCCATCTGTATTCTTTCTTACAGTAAAAGCCATCTTGCTTCCTCAGATAGCGGCACATACAACTTTTGCAAAGCCCAGGCACCATCCCAGCCATACTGTTTTACATACGGTGACTCGGCAAAAAGAAAACAAAGGGAAACGAACACTGCCATGTTTCAGTGTGAAAACTTAATGTCTGACACAGATGCACGTGCCATAAGTGATTGTTAGTCCTGGTCTGGCCTTCTGCACCACAGATACTATAAAACATCATCCAGCTTTCTCGTGCCCTGTTTTGATGAGATGCATGCACAAACCCGAGCGGGAAAACACCTACATAGAAGCTTTGGGATACGTTCTGCACAGAACGACTCTGGCTTTTTATGCTCTTTCACCACATAAAACTGTCTCTGCGAGAAAAAGGCATACTTCTCAAGCTGCCAGAAAACACATTTCTAATAAATAAAATATTCTACCTATGGAAAAGCTGTAGGATATATGCATTTCATAGTTATGTAGCTCTAGTGCCTACCCAGTCTCCCCCTTTGATGTCCTTGCTGCTGTTTGTCTCTCTCCAGGAAGACACATCTGGACACAGCCACATCTGTCCTGCCCTGGGGCCAGGAGCCCACTCTGACTGGGAGTGCTGGGCAGACAGCTCTGGGAAAGGATGATGCGAAGTCACTGCGAACTACAGGTGAACCAACAGACCCTTTGCCATTATGGCAGGTTGGTGACAAACATGAAACCGAAGCTGGAGGTGAGAAGGAGGCAGCAATTCCAACCTCAGACAGGAGCTGCCGTACAGGCTGAGTAGTAAATACTAACAGAGGAAAACAAAATACGGGGAAAATGGAAGCAAGGGACAGGCAGGCATGCAAGAAGGAACAGAAGATGAGACAGAAAGCACTGGGGATAAGAGAGGAGATGAAGAGGGGTCAGAGAGACGAAACTTGACTTAAAAACTAAGCATAGGACATTGAAAGTACTCCACATAAAAAAGGAAAAAAAAAAAGGTGTGGTATCAATTGACATCATCTGCCACTAACCAGACACATTTAGGGGATACTACTTCAGGTTAAGCAACCTAAGAACATTCAAGCTCAGAAGAATATAGAGTAAGTTGTTCCTGCCCTAAGGAAAACACAAATTACTCAGTCTCCACAGTTTCGTTCAGGCATGTCCGAGGCAGAGGAAGGACCAACCCATGTCCTAATCCCCACTGCCTCTGTGCTCAGTTCCTCCTTACACAGCCGGGATTGTCCTGCCAAGGGAGTGAAACCTCGCCAAAAGCATTTAACAGGTGAGGAACAAGAGAAAAAGCAGGGAAATTAAGGCAGGGACGTGGTATTATGAAAAAACAGATCTTTCCCTGGGATTTGGTGTAGGGTATGCCTCGGAAAAAATAAGTTTGCTGGTAAATTCACACCAGTAATTTAGGGTGTATGGAACTGCTTTAGCCATCACCCAAAGGTCAAGAACAGTGTAATCAAGGGCATAAACCAGCACAGCAAGGATGACTTTTATGGCACATAAACAGAACTAGTAAGATTCCACGACTCCTCATGAGAAAGGGAAAGTTTTATGCTACAGTCCACCTTTGCAAAAGGACATGTTTTCAATCCAGCATCCAAAATATTTAGCTTTTCCCTTTGCCTTCTCTAGCTCTGGATCTCTGTGTCATACCATCACTATCTGATATCTTAATGGATGCCATTTTTGGCAGAAAATAATTTACTCTGAAAAAATTCCACACAAGACATTTTGGGAAGAGGATGGCCAGCAGTAGCTTAGCTGAAAAATAACCCCTTAAAAAAAACAACACCACAGTGCACGAAATAAACAGATTTTCAAATTATACAGTCCCTGCCATAACAGTAATAAAATAACAAAATTAAGGGCTTTTTTATTTATAAATAACTGCTTTCTTCTACCTTTTATAATGTCCACCTCTTAGCATAACAAAGCTTTTCATAGCTTACTAATGGCTCCCTGTCACTAGTGCTGAGAACTATTATCACCGCTCTGCCCCTTCACATGGGCCTTTCAAACATCACTGTTTTACTTAATTCTTTCACCTCCTTCAGTTCAAATGCAATAAAAACCTTTCACTGGCTGACAACTAGAAAGGCAGAACAGCCTCCAACTGCTGTATAATTCAGGAGGGCTCTTTCTCATTTTAATTGGCTGCCTAATTGGAATGTTTATGGGTTCTGCGATAGCTGGGGATGAAAAGGCAGGGTGAGCAATTATGTGCTCAGCATTCCTATCTGGCAGAGTTAATAGTTTTGGTTTTTTTTTCTAAAAAAGCTAAAGTTCACTGGAATGCCATGTTTTTGTTCTCCAAGAAATACCTTGATTTGAAACAATGTAATCCCCGAGTCAGAAATTATGTCAAGCTGTGCTTATCCAGTAGCAAGTTTGAGCTTTTGGAAGCCTCTTTGCTCCTTTTTGATGTTAGCATAACATGAAGAACAGGAGGCTATCTGGTGGCTGTCAAGTTTTTAACTGCTTGCTCTCTCACTGGCTGGAGATAAGATGTAAGCAGAGCCCTTGATGGACTTGATTAATTCTCTGGAACGAAGGTTTGTCTTTCTTGGCTGGATGAATGACTTCATTCTAGTAGATGAGGTCACCCAAGTCATGGCAATAAAGTTTCTGATATTCACATGAAAGCTAGTTTTCAAAGCTGCCAGCCCCTAAAAGGAGAAGCTCAAGTGTTTTCTCATTTACCTACATTCTAGTGGCAACATCCATCCGGCTATCGTAGCTGTCCTCTCCGGCACAGGACTGCGCTTCAGCAGAAAAGCAGTTCTAACACAAGATGAGATTTAAAGGGAAGAAAGAAAGAAAGAAAAAAAAAAAAAAAAAAAGACATGCTTTGTTTGAAGAAACAAAGATTTTTGTGAAGCGATTTGTCAAAATGCCAACAGGAAGAGAAAAATTACTTTCCAGTTTTTTCAGCCTGACCAATACCGTTGCGTTTTCCTTCCCTCCCCATGCTGCCTCCGTGCCATTCCAGCTGTAAACCTCTGGCGGCAAAGAGCAGCTTTGTGGTCCCCTGTGCAGTGCACGGTGCAGTTGCGGTTGTGTTTTGGAATGAGAAGCCCCAAGTGCTACAAACACAAGTAATGAACATGGAAGGATGCTGTGCTCTTTGTGGAACTTGTACTCTTGCTCGCTTTGAGTTTTAAGGGTGGGTTTATGGTCTATCCCTCACAAAGCAGACTAGTCTTCTCTGTCTCTCTCCCTTTTAATAAATACCATCTAGTTTACAAACACCGAAAACTAGTAAAAAAGAGCTGACCTGCTTCGTAAGTTTCACAATTCTTACAAGAGTGTGTGCAAAGATCTCTATTAATCTACTTGTTTGCTTTTCAAAACCATGCTAATAATGAATGGTCTCTCCAGTACTCATGACACCCTAGCAAATCCAGTAATCAAACCACACAACAGAATTCAGACTAATCCCATGAACGGATTCGGTGTTTCAGACAACCTGAAACTCCTTGGTCTAGTATTAGGGATTCTAAATCATTCTACATTCTTCCATTCCAGTTAAATTGAATCTTTGCCTCTAAGTTACAGAAAACTCATAGTCCTGTGGATTATTGGGGTCGTTATTCTAGCGTTTGAGGCTTCTTACTGGATCGGTCTCCCAACCTGTCCTGCTGTTCCCGGGCTGCAGTTCTCCAGCACCTGCAGTTACAGTTGGAGCACAGAGACGATGAAAGGAGCATCCATCCCGGGCACAAACACAACCCAAATACTAATGACCACAGATGCACTGGATCTCTGCCGGCTAGCGATGCCACACAAGAAAAAGGGCCACAAGCTACAAAGATTTTTGGGGACTGTGGTCTTTTTCTAAATGCTTTCATAGGCAGCGTGGAGAAATGAGAAGGCAGTTTTAACATTATGGAGGTAGAAGTTTACCCCAGGTTTTATTGCCATCCGGAGCCTGCAAACCGGTGGAAGCAGCACGTGCTTTGAAAGGTCAGCAGCCTGCACCACATCAGAGAGCCCGGTTCTGCCTAGAACACACTTAGGAAATGTTGACCTGGTGCATGCCAGGAGGGATTGCTGGCCGCAATAGCTCCAGAGAAGTTCTCTCCAAAGGACTCATTTTCAGATTCACATGCATCACATCCTTGCCAAATACAGACTTAGTTAACCTATAAGAGGCCAATCTAGCAATTAAATAAAAACCTCTTTCAAATCAGCTGTCAGGTAAACAACATCCACTCAAACTAATCTTTGTTCACATTTACCTAAAGATTATAACTTGCTGATATTAAGAACATCAGAGTAAAAATCTGGTTGCTCAAGATGTCCATCTTGTTTTATGGGCAGAGGCGATTCAGGGAAACCCATATGTTTGGGAAGTGTCCAAACATGTGGACGCTTATGCAAACCAACAATTCTTTGAAGTACGCTGCTTTCTAAAAGTCCAGGCTGAAACCTAAAATTTAATAATCAACAAAACAGGCAGAGCTAAAGCAGAAACTCTGCTAAACTCTGCAGGGCTGGGATATGAGAGGAGGCGTCTCTCTGAAGTGACATTATACACCCAGATGTGTTGTAAGAGAATAAGGGTCTGTCTTAAGATGGCCTGTAGACCCTGTGAACTTCCTTGTTTCGTGACTTTAAAGCAAGCAGAAAAATAAATAATGAAACATATTAAAGTCATTATTGTAGCTGTGCGCGCCTTCTGAAGGTTTGGTTTTTTAAAAGCTCCAACCTTTGAAAAAAGTGCCTGGTGAAATTAAAGGCAGCAAATCTATACTGAAACGTATTTTTTATATACTACCAAATTTACATGTGGAAGTCATTGTCACAAGATATTTTTAAAGCCAAGAGCTTAGCAGGATTCAAAAAGGTTTAGACGTTTATGTGAATAATAAGAACATCCACAGTTATACCAAAAAGGAAAAAGACATTTATAAGTGATACTAAAACTCAGACTTGAGGGCATAAGCCAATCGCTAGCTGCATTGGTTTAGGGAAAAAATCCCCTAATTGACGCTTTTCCCATAGCTGTCCATTACAGGTTTCTTTGCACCTTTCTGTAAGCATCTGGTGCAGAACAATGTCGGAGAGCCCATCCAAATCTGATCCAGTCCAGCAGGTGTTATGTTCTTAACCTAAAACTCTTTTTAATATAAAGCTGTCATGAAATACTTTGAAAAGACTGCTTATTCCTTGCCTAATCCTATCACATTTGGCAGCTCTTAAAACGAGTAATGGATATTCCACAGCACTTTGTACATCCACCAAGAAGAGAGTGGTTATTCACAATATTTTCTTATGTCTTGTGCCAGGACCTTTTCTCCTTTAAGTGCCATCAGACTGCGCAGGTCCATACATATGTTCCACCTTAAACAAAACATTGTTCTACAAAACCTCTGAGTTTTGTAACACCACTGAAAAGTCTCATGGTGCAGAGCACAAGATGCCACTCCCAAATCCCAGCAGAGCTTAGAGAGTGGGAGTGCTGAAGGAACCTGCAATTGCAAGCAAAGAAAAGCCTTACGAGAGCTAGGGGTTGACTCTACAGAAAAGTTCAAATGAATAAGCACTGTGAGGCTGTGAAATTATTCACTTTCCTCTATATAACACCCGAGAGGCATTTATATCACTAATGATTTGGAAGTATATATTGACACCAAACACAGCATTTGCTACTAGTAAGTGCATGTGTGTGTGTGTGTGTGTGTAGGAGGAAAACTGTGGCCTCCCTCCTTTCTCGATAAACTTTGCATGTCTTATTCTAGCCGTCATGGTTTAATCTTTGCTGATGGTTATTAAGTTTAGATATCAAATAAAATAATTTTTCTGCTTGGAATAAAATATCAGGAATGTGATAACATATTCAGAAGAAAAGTCAAAATGACCCTTAGAAAAGGAATGCATAAACTTCGAACATTGAATTTATGCTACTTAGCATGACATTAAAAATATTCAAAATATAAATCAAAATTCAAGGGTATAACTTATATTCAATTTCAAATTTATGGCATTTTAAAATAGGATGATTTCCTCAAATGTGCAATAAATTTGGTTTTGTGGAATTGCACATGCCACCTTATCATGACAGTTGCTTTATCTACACAGTCCACTGAAGCCTAGTCACTTTATATAATCTGAATTCACAAATCAACTGTCGTCTTCACTTCACTGATTCATTGCTGATGGGCCTTTCACAAGGTAAAAAATCCTTTCCAAGTTGACAAGAGTAATAAATGGAGAGGTGAGAGCTGCCTCTCCATCCTGCTGTTCTATTGTGCCGCCGATAGTGACACATGGCAGAATAAGCTCATAAACCAACCTCATCTTCTGACCTCTGCAGAGTAAACGGAAACAGAGGGGCATTTATGATGATGACTGTATTTAAAGACCAATAATGACTAGATGAACCTCTGAAATCTAACTAGCCCCACCAAAGCCTGGAAAAATGCAGTGGCTTTCTGTATTTAATGTGATGCAAAAATGCTGGAAATGCAGCTGTGAAACTTTTGGAATAACCTAGGGTATGACTCAGATGCACCAGTTTATAAGATGCCTAACGCAATCACATGCACAACAAGACCAACCTTGAAAACGATTAATGAAAATGTAACTGGACTTCTTTTTTTTATGCTGCTCCAGATTAAGCAGAAACAACACACAAACTAATAGTTGAACCAGAAGAGGATGGCATTCTAGGAATAACCAAAGTATTTTAAGTTAGGACACTGACCAATACTGCTCAAGAGACAACAGATGGGTGAACTAAAAATAAATATGGGCTTATAGCATCTGTATTATAGTACTGAATTTTCATTTATTAGGGATGCGTCTTTTCAGGAAAAGCCATTACCAATTAAACTTCAACTGCCTCATCATTTGCCTTCTCTGCTGAGGGTGGAAGTTCTGTGCAGTTGAACGAAGGATCTGCAGCAAAACTTGGGAGCTGTGAACTCAGCCTGTGCTGTCACCTCATCTGCAGTACCAGCTGGGTCCCCAGGTTAGAGAGTACCAACGCTCTGGAAAGCAGCACAATGATCCATCTGTGATGCAAATTTGAAGTCCTGGAATACAAATAGTTCACCTTGTCTGTACACCTAGTAGTAGAAAGCTTTTTACTGGTATGTAAAAGTAAATGAATACTCATTCCAGCCTATAAAAATGAAGGCTTCTTACTTTTGCTGTAGTAAGATTAAATATATATCTACACCAAATATATCCCGATTTTCAGTGATATGCTGTCTTGGTTTATTCATGAATATATCATTCCTTCTGCATTGTACAGAATAGCTCATCAGAATCTGTAGTCACTTCAAAAAACATCCACTGAGTTTTAAGTTGCAAGGAGTAATAGTAATCACTTAATCACCTAAATTTGGTGAAATCAAATTATGGAAACAAATCCATATAAAGTCAGTAGAAAAGATAAAGTTTCAGTGGAAACTGGGAGGTGACCCCAGCCTTGCGATAATATCTAATAGTTTTGTGCACACCCCACTGCCATCCATGGGCTGGTATACCAAGCACATGAAATGACTTTTAACTGTCTTTCTGCATTTCTAACATTCACTCAAATGGAAAAAAAAGGTTTTTCTTAACACTTTCTTCTAAATGCAGACTTCAACAAATCAAGGCTAAAATATTTTTTCAAGTAACACCACTGTAAAATGTACATGATCTAAAATAGACAATAATAACTATAACACCATAAATCCTAAAAATGTGATGTGAGGGCCATTAAATGAAGCCACGTTCCACAGGCAATAAATAGAGGAACCGTGGAACCGCATTTTTGTACACTTCAACCAAGGCCACATGCAAATCCAAGGTTTCTCTGAACAGTGTAGACCTTCCCTCTTACCAACATGCAGATTACTGGTAACAATCCCATTTGTCAAAATTTAAAATATAATGCATTGTACTGGTGTGCTCATGCATTACTTTTCATTACAAGAAACATTAGAATATTTAAACTAGGCTGACACCCCCCTCCAGTAGTAATGCATTTCTGTGTGAGATACAAAAGCATCCTGGAAGGTAGAACGACACAATCATTCAAAGTCTACAGGACACATCTGTAGGACATGAGAAGTCACTAAAAGACACTTCCATAACTGTGACCGAGTTCACTGTGACATTACAGGGTCAAGAATAAGCAGCCCCCTGAAGAAAGGTGGTTCGTCCCCTCCCCAAGTATTGCCTCCTAACCTCAGTACCTGGTCAAATGCTATTGTATGAATCTGTGAAGATTTAGGGTAATATTTGTAGCAAAAATGAAATGCAGAATAGAAACTTCATCCATTACATCTTTCATTTTTATATCCATCAAATTGCAAGTTGTTAAAGTGACCAGGGCTCTCAGTATTTGTTGGACACAGCAGTACTGGAAATCCAAAGCAAGATTCCTTGCTCCCAAGAAGCTGTGGTATCACCTGTTCCACCCTGATTGTGCCCCAAGATTTTGGGCATATATTTGGTTATATTAAAGTATTACAAACTCCCGTACTAGCTGAACACACCTGGGAATACAGACACACCTGGTTGGAAGTATTCTCTGGCCAAAACAAAAAAAAAAGAAAAGACACAACAAACCAGAACAAAACCTAATACACCGTACTTGCTCAGCAACACTGACTTGTGTTAGCATATTATTATGGGGTGATGTGCTCTAGGTCCTCACTGAATCTGTCTCAAAAGCCTTGCAAACACCACCACTTCTATCCCTATTTTGATAAAGGTCTGGAGAAGCTGTGCTTGGAAGCTGGCTCAGGTGTCAGGCAGAGCTCAGGGTTTGAGTTACAAGCAACCCACAGGCTAGAGGTCAGGCTCAAAATTAGGTAGCACTGAAACCTCATGAACTCAGGGCGGTGAATTAACAAAAATAACCTGAATTCAAAGAATTTTCACCATCAGCCACAACTCCCCTATTGCAATTTGCTGTGGCAACAGCCTAACTTCACCACCCACCTCTGAGTTGTCCCTGGCTTGCTTCCCGTGGGTCAGATGCCACGTTACCGTGCCAGGCCAATCCAGAGAGTTTGTAAGGTGAAGTTCTTTGTAAGGGGGAAAAAAAAAAAAGTTGTCAGTCAACTCATCTTTATAGAAGTATATAAAAGTCAGTAAAACTCTGATTATCTCATGCAGTATCATTTAGCTTAGTTTGAAAATCAGCTGTGCTGTTTCATAATTAAATTATTCAAGAAAAACCTCGACTATAAAGCATTCTGCTAAAACCTAATTAAGAGTATGATTTGATAAAAGCACATTCTGCAGTTTCAGTTTACATTCCCACATGAGTGGGGACATCATTATTTCATGCATTACACATTTTGGGCTTCACAGGGGTTTGTGTGTTTGTTTTTTTCACCCCCTTTCCTTTCCCAAAGCTGATTTTGAGTTATACAAAGAAGTACTCCAGGCTTAGATCATATCAATTCATTAACTGTTGGCAACATTCAGTTCTGATTTAAAAAAAAAAACAAAACAAAAAACTTACAGCCCCCCAAAAACCTCAACAAAAAAACCCAGCCCTCAACAAACCTAGCAGAGAGGCATCATGAAAAGAGCATATTTCAAAAGTTGGCCCTTGCTCAAGCTGCATATGGTCACATAATCTTTTAAAACGCGTGATTCAAGTCTCAATTTAATTATGTAACAGCACAAATGGAATTACACTGCAGATGAAGTGCAGTATTTCAGCTCCAACACATACTGGAGTTGTGTGACTGACCCAAGCTTATTTCATTTGGCCATTGTATTAGAGGGTTTAATTTGAATGCAAGCACACGTAGCAAACAATAACTTCAATACAACACCTCCTCCTCTTGATCTAAATTTTAATACTTGCTTGGCTGCATTATGAAGATAATTTGTCAGGCAGCTTGCAAAGATGATGACAACCCAGCATTAAAGTGTATTTTTCTTGAATTTTTTTATTTACTATTTATCCTTGTAGAACTGCTTCAAAATGCAGATACAGCTTTTTCCCATACATGCATTTTTGCATGCATGACCCTGAAGTTGGCATATAGTTACAGTAATGTCTTGGGGAGCAACAGGAAAAACAAGACTTTTCTCTTTCAACAAATTGGAAATGCAAAACCCTAATTAGCCCATTCCTCAAGAGCTGTACACTTTCTGTGCTGCAACAGTGCATACTCTTCCCACCTCCCCACACACTTTATCCTCATTTCCCCTACATCTCTCCCCTTCTCTGACTGGTGCACCACATGGTACCTTCTTGTTTTAAGAAATAAGGGAGCACATGTTTGGGACCTTATACCAACCTGACAAAGACCAGCTCACATCCTGGAGCTATTTCAGGATTTCTGCATACTCAGGCAGGTGTTGTGCATCACGTGTGCCCATTTCATGTTTGGAAGGTTTGCATGTAAACCACTAATCTGACCAGTACTGCTCAGGAGCCAGAACTTAGTTTTACAACAGTTAAATCCACAAAAACATCACCCCAGTGCTCAGTAGCAATCAAAAAAAAAAAAAAAAAATCCAAGTAGTGGGAATTACTAACAAATGAGACAAAATTCAAGTTTCACCTGCATGTTGAATACTGCATGTAAGACTAGTATCTTCATCTAAAAATAAAACAACAACAAAAACACACAACAAAAGAGATGAGCAGTTTTGCTAGAGGCCTGTAAAAACTGTGGGTAGAGAGCATGGATGGGGACAGATCCACCTCCCACTCCAGTGGAAGGAGGAGGTGGTCACGCATGAAGCCCACCAGTCTAGCCAGGGACCTCCCTGAGCTGAAAGGTTTCAGAGAATGGGGGGGAATGTCACGTACGTCCACCTTACTCTTACTTCTCAACAGCTTAAGGCTACTGTTGGGAGAAAAATACTAGGTTATACTTATAATGACAGAATCATTTAGGTTGGAAAAGACCCTTAAAATCATCAAGTCCAACAATTAATTTCATTTTGAACCAATAAGGCCACAAAAAAAAATTCTTCTTTGACTGACCTCTAGTTTCTTCGATGCTGGGGAGAACAAGATGCAGTACTCTGACTTTACCATAGCTTTCAGCAGTCACTTATGAAAATTCCTTGCAATACAACTTTGAGAAACTGTTCGTATTAAAATAATAGAAGGTTGGGTGCAGAGCTGACTAAAAAAAAAATAGTGGCGATCAGGTTAGCTTTATGTTTGATTTCTGCCTTGGTCCCAGTTTAGTTCCATTATTTCAATAACAACAAAAATAAAAAGAGAGAGCATGCAGAAAAATTTGAAGACAACTGCAGAGTATTGTAGACGAGAAATATGTACACAAGAACCATTAATTACATATCAAGAAGAAGTACTAGCAAAAAAACAAGGAAAAGTTTTAACTGGAGCACTGCATGTAGAGGCACAGAAAGTGCTTCCAGCACTTTGCCCGTAATGGCTGAAATATTGCAAGACTCCACCCAGAAGAAATGAAAAACAAACAGACAAAGTCCCAGTATAAACTACAGCTGACTGCCTACCTAACCACTGTCCAAGGTAACATAAGCACACGAAACCATATTCTTAATTACATCTTGCTTCAACAGAGCACCTGAGAACACAACTGGAGGTTTTCCTCATTGGAAATCAATTCCTTACTCACTATATTCTCAGAATATAGCTCCTGCCACTTTAGCTCTACCTACAATTATTTTGCAAGCTATGAAAATGTTGGGAAAATTATTGTGATATCATAGAGAAAAACATTGCACCATTAGCAACACTTGGTATTTGGTAACTCTAGAAAACACTTAACTGTATCTAACTGTGATTAAAAAAAACAAAACAAAACATAGTTTTACAAAGCTTTTAAGATGTGTATGCACATACAACTGTATCTAACTGTGATTAAAAAACAAAACAAAACAAAACATAGTCTTACAAAGCTTTTAAGATGTGTATGCACATCACGGCTTGCATAAGCATTTCTGCTAACCACATCACGGTGAAAGACAAAGCAGCACAAGAGTTCCTTAGATTACAAACATGCTTCTATATTGTATAAAGAAAGGTACCTCTGACAGAGACAGCAAAGCACAGGGCACGGCAAAAATCTCATCAGCAACACTGAGTGCTGATCTGGTCACTCATGTTCTGGAGAGGTGGGCTCAAGAAAAGAGCCCAAAGTCAGAAGAGAAGAAGAAGGTTTGCCTTTTGTAGCCTAACAAAACAACAGAGGGTGGATAACGTCTGCAAGTACCAGTGGGGAGGGAGGGGTAAGCAGAAATGAGGCTCTAGGGAGGAAAAAGAATCACTTAATTGAAAGCACCAAGCAATTAGCAATGCCAGGAAATTGGAAATTAGAAAAAGGTCATTAACCAGCAAAGCAGGGAGATCCTGAAACAGCTGCCAATGAAGGGGGCTTGGGGCACAAGAAACCAACCTGAGGTTCAAGTGGAACTTGACAAATAGAGGAAAGGACTACATCATGTTATGGCTTTCGGTCTTGCTTTCAGTCTTCTCATTCTGAGCTTTGAGAGATGGATTTTATTCTTGGCTTTCCCCTTGACTCTGGGAAGAGCCCTTCTCTTTTCTGTAGATTTCCTTTTAATATGATTACTCCACTTGTATAGATAAGGCCCTTTTCTATCTATTGTATCTCAGAAGTGGACCTAAGATCTAAAAGTGTTTTTTCAAAATTGCACATTTTTTGTTTTCACAGTGGAATGCATATATAACCAACAATTACTTGCATTCCTCCACAACCATATCAATGCGTCTTCTCTTTCTGTCCCCTCCTGCCAGGGGTTTCATGCGCAGACTCACGCAGCCTGTGCTCCTCTCCCTTTTCTCATTTCACACCGGCTCTGCCCTTTCCTCGCACCTTGTGCTGAGGATGAACTTTCTACATAACCTGATGTCCCTACACCACTGTCCCTTATTCTCCATCCCATGTTTCCCTCTGGCCTTGTTTGCCCCCCATCCAATGGGTTTCTCATGCCAGCTGATCCATGTGCTTTCTCAACCAACACTTCCTATTTCCCTTTCTACATTACAGAGAGGACACTGGATCTTTTAGGTTTGTTGCGATTTTTTTTTTAATAAAACCATGTAAATATTGTCAGACTTCTTCATCAGAGACTAATCTAGAGATGAGAGAATGCAGATGCCAAACATGCATGAAACCCATTTAGACAACTGAAAAATTACACTTATCAAAGCACAGCCTGTGCATCCAGCAGAATTCTGAAGTGCAAATTATTAAAGTGAAAGACTAACGGACTGAGAAGAACAGGCCGCCTCTCTCTCCTCAAATGTTTCCCCTATCTATATCCCATGAAGAGAAAGTACCACTCCCACTACGTAGACCCGATTTGCTCTCCTCTAGGGCCTTTTATCAGATGTCAGGAAACCTGACACGAGAAAGATCACAGAATCATTTAGGTTGTCAAAGACCCTTAAGATCATCAAGTCCAACAGTAAACCTAATGCCGCCAAGTCCACCACTAAACCATGTCCTCAAGTGCCAGGTCTACATGTCTTTTAAATACCTCCAGGGATGGTCACTCAGCCACTTCCCTGGGCTGCCTGTTCCAACACTTGACAACCCTTGATGAAGTCTGACCAGGTGACACAATATTAAGGATTATTATTATACAGGTGACAGAGTGGCCAAAATATTTCCATCAGAGGCTTCGCAACAAGTGCTT
Organism: Pterocles gutturalis; assembly: GCF_000699245.1. Classification (NCBI taxonomy): domain Eukaryota; kingdom Metazoa; phylum Chordata; class Aves; order Pterocliformes; family Pteroclidae; genus Pterocles; species Pterocles gutturalis. Next base: position 146,512 of record NW_010128198.1, read on the forward strand.
ATAAGGCAAGACTCCCCAGTACCCAAACACAGGAGGATGGACACTGCCTATCATCATCTTCTAGTGTTTTTTGGTGCCTTGAATGATCTAGTTCAGTTTTTCTTATACCTCTCACACTTTTTTTAGTTAAATTTTTTTAAGTGGACAAGATGGGTCAGGGATTGCATCTAACAGCAAACAGATGGTCATGAAGAAGTGAAGGAGGAAATCTCCCAGGATTGTGAACATCTCTCACCCTTATGCTAACCAATATGACACTTCCCTCACCCATGGTTTCAAACCCATATTTAGATGTGTCAACAAATGTATTCTTATCATACCATCCAGACATTTCATTTCCAAGTCTACAGACTTAACATGAAATAACTGAGAAATTCCATATAATTAACCATTTATATAAATGGTCAGTCATGGGGAAGTTAAACCTGGACATGGTGTCCCAATTGATGCTTTATACAGCTTGATAAAATAAGTGCCACTGCAGCAAATCAATCTAAAATAATGTTCTTAAAAATTGCAAATGCAAACAACTTATTCCCGTTCAGGAGCATCAATATAATTGAGTTCTCTTTGATTATACGGGATCCTGTAATCACAGCCCTCTGAGAATTTTTTTGGCTACTTTCAAAAATGTCTGAAATTTACTCTGTAAAATTAATGCACAGTATCTGAAAATTCTACCTTAGCAAATACAAAAGGCCATTTGATTAGCTACAAATAAAAGCCCCTTGAGCTAAAATGAATAAGGTTTAAGCTACTTCAAATTATTTTCCCGCCTGATAAAGCCATTATCACATTTAGAGCGTTTACAATGCAGAACTACATTCCTTTGATCATCTTATAAAATTAATTGATCTTGCTTATCTATTGTACTATTTTAAATCATTTTAATTGAGGACATTAGGAGAAGTAATGGTAACAACCAATGCATTTATTAGCTACTGACGTTCAAGGCAGCAATGTCATTTTCATAATCTGAATTTCTCTATAACAAAATTCCATTCTTAATGGAATTTACATATAGATCACCCCCAGTCACAAATAATTTACTATTGCTTTAAGTCCTAAAGGACAGGCAGAAAAACTGTGAAAAATCACTCCAGCCATACTTAATTTTAATTATTCTTTTAAATCAGATAGAGACCCCGAAGTTAAATTCTCATAATTAAATAGAAATTAAAAGTTTCTAAAAGCCTTATTTTCAACTCTGATTTTAAATGCAAATGAACACATAAGAAAATTGCCCCATGAAGAACTGAGTAATGTTCATCTACAATGTTTTGTTCCACAGCCACAAAACTCCTCCATCACCTCTAGTCCCAAAGAAGTGCTCATTTAGTTAAAGGCTGGGTGCAAGATTCCAATATTAACCAGAAGTCCTGACTATTTATCAGCGCTGTCCTTGTCAGTGTCTGCAGAACTGCCTGGCTTACTCTGAAAGAGCCCTAGTGTTTCCATGATGAACTATGGGTTCTCATGGCCCACTGTGCCACAGATCAGCTGAACCTGTTTGAGAGAGAAAGGTGACTTTCCTTCCTATAATAAAGGAATGTTCCACCACTCATTTGGTTGGAATTTTTATTGATACAAAGTGAATTGTGCCTGGGCTAAAGATCCCCTTGAAAGCACACTTCATCACCAGCCTTAAGTCATCTGCCTGACCCACTGGGTTCTAAACACACACTCATTTAATCAAGTTAAATATGATGTTTAGCAGCACAAATACTAAGTATAGATATGCTGCATGAATACACACACAAAAGATTGTGCCAGCATGCCACTGTATGGTTCGGAAACAGGTTCAGTTCTCTTTGCCATGAAGCTGTGGCACTGCTCCAGGCAAGTCACTTAGGTCACATCTATGTTGACAATTGCCATCAACCCTCTTCCAGAATAACCAGCCTTCTCTGGCAGCCTCCAGTAGCTAACTTAAAGAAGTGATATCTGCTTCAACCCCAAAATGTCTACTGATCTTCATGAAGACAACATACTGCCTTCTTTCTCCTCATCGCCTGCCTTGTCAGGTCAATGATTCCTGGTTCCCAGCTCCTTGTCCTGCTGCAGCTCCACCTCCTTCCTCCACTGCCTGAGAGAAACAATTCCAGAAGGGAAGACAAACCAACAGACAACTGCTTGGACAACTGACAGAAACAAGCTGCATAATGTGGGTGTCTTTGACATAGGGTACAAAATATCATAATGCACAAGGAAGACTAATCCTGTGACTGTGGTGATGGAAGACACTTAACATCAGCATAGCTGCATCCTTTTCCCCTCTGTGCTTCCCTTTCCATATTATAAAGTGAAGGCAATAACGTTACCTGGAGTACAAAATACTACATACCAAGCTTTAGGTGCTCAGTTACATCCTGGTTTTCACCATCTTTGCAAAAGTAAAGAGGTGACTGTATATCTAGGTGGCTTATTGTGGTGGCCTGTCTGATAAGTTGTCCAGTAGAGATGCTCCGGTGTGATGGGAGCAACGCATTGGTCTGCCTCTGGGTAACAGTGCTGAGGTTGCTATAGAGAGACATGGTAACACGTCGAAGGTTTGTCTTTGCCATTTCTACCAACAAGGAGATGAGGCTGAATGAAACAGCTGCTTATGATGCTGATGCTATTAAAAAAAAAAAAAAAAAAAGAAAGGAAAGGAGAATGAAAAGTTGGGTCAGCTAGCACCAAGATGCCAATCTGCAGTTAGGTTGGAACAAGCAGCCCTTAGTCTTGTTCACAACTAGTCCACACCAGAGGAAACAACTCAGTGATCATTCAAAAGTGGGCTCAGAAGAGATAACTTAGGAGTCTGGTTACAAGCTGAAGAGATGGACACACAAGCAACAGCATTATAATATTCACCCTTTTGTCCTTGGCCTAGACAGCAAGTGCTGTGCTCTCCCCATTGGGATTCTTATCAAAGAGCAAAGGGAGGGAAGAAAAAGAAAGAAGAAAGCTGCAATAAACACCGTAAAGAGAAACTGCCTTTACTTGTTCTGACAACTAGACTTTTTTGTTTCTCTTTACATGGTTTGTAGTGAGTACAAAGCGTTGGCATTCCCCTCGATATAATGGGAAAGTGACAGTTAAAAGTAAACACTCGCATTTAAATGTACACAATACAAGGACACCACCTTATTTTCGCTACAACAGCAAGTCCCTCCTAACATTATTAGACTATTCAATCTGAACACTGAACTTCTTACTCTTTCACTAAACTTTGCACATTTTTCAGATGAAGGTTGTTGGTTTGTTTTGTGGGGGTTTTTTAAATCATATTTTGTGTTTTAGCTTCACCCCCAGAGGAACTCCTGAATCAACAGTTTAAATTCACAGACCCATCATGCAAGTACCAGCTGCACCTCTCCCAAGTGCTTCGGAGGAAAAGGCCTGTACAAATTCCATCCTATTTCAAGGCCATTTTTAATTCCCCCAGTCTGAAGTGTTTGACCGGAGAGGTAAACATGGGCCAAGCAGAATTGGAGGGCAAAAGGATAAATAAGAATAGAAACTCTTTAGATGGATATGTCTTGAGGAACTGAACAGGTTGACAAGGAGGTAGAGGCAGTTTTTAACAGAGACCAAAACCAAAGATAAAATTAAACTACCCAGACTTGAGCAGCTGAGCTCTCAGGCTGCGGTTTTTCCCTTTTGCTAGCAACCTCTGGTGCACCTTCCTGTCACCTTTACAAGCCCAGACCTGTGTCCTCCTCTACGGCTGTGGTGCATCTGGCACACTACGCTCTGCTTCTATTACCCAAGAGCCCATTAATAACAACAGCACAAGCTTCCAAGCTGTCAGAACTGTTTTCATTTCAGATTTTTCTCTTGTAACAGAAGAGAGTCTGAAACAATGCAGCTATGTCTCCCTCTAGTTTATGGTGTGTATAATTTGAACATGGTTAGCATCTTATAACTACCATGAAAGGCAGGAGAGCTCCGCGTTCAAAATTTCCCAGAGTGTATATTAGTAACAATATATTCCTGACACAGAGATTGATAAAATATAGTGTCCTTATTCAGTTGGGGAAACCTAATATATTGTAGGTCACTGTAAAAACATAATAAAGATAAACTACTTCTATTTTATACAGAGCTAAATCAGGTGAGGTCAAGCACAGGTGTGAAGGTGAGCGCTGATCATGCCGAGCTCTTTTCTGTTAAGTAGTACAAGTGTAAAATCCATTCAGGATTTCATGGCACAGCAACCATCCTTTCTGTGTCACCTCACTGGTGATGTCTTTGGGATGGCCGGGGGCTCCCTGCCCAAGCACCTGGCTGCTCCTCAGCACCCAGGAGGGGAATTCTCCCCTTTGTCTCCAGCTGCCTTGCAAGGTGGAAGCAAATGCCCTCCACTTCAACAGCCCTCTCAAACACAAAAACACATTCAAAGGCTTGTTCTTAAAGACCCTGAAATCTGAAGACATCCCGTTACTTCATGCAAGTTACCAATTAACTTAATTATGTATATCTGCAACAGTTCTTAACCTCTTTGGTTGTTTTGATTCTTGCAGGAACCAAACCCCAGTGAAATGTACCCCACAATGCAAGTCATGAGTCCGTCTGAACATGAGACATGATTTTTATAAGATTTTAAGTAACGTAAGATTTTGTAAGATTTTTGTGAGCAATCCATGACAGAACGCTAGAGTTTTCATGCAGAAAAGTGAAAGGTGATTAAGTCAAAATCTTAATCTCTGGATTCTCTGAAATCTGGAAAAAATGGAACGGGTGGTAAATGGAGTGGCCTAAACTGTTCCCCTGGCCTATAGCAGGAAGTTTTACAATGAAACAACTTGTTCTGATGATTTAAATTGTGATTATAATGCTGGAAACATCTAACATGAATATTTAGTCTGGATTTTCAATAGAGCAAATTTGCCAGCAGGCTGCTCAACACTAAGTACAAAAGACTTTTCTACCTGAGAAAAAAAACTACAATGAAATTACAGTTAGGGCAACTCTGATCCCAGAGTCCTCCAACAGACCAAACCTGGATTTATGGCACGATGCTGGCTCTTAAATGCACGCCATGAAATCCACATCACAGCCCTGGCAAACTGCTGCGGAGGAATCGACCCCAGGCTAGTAACAGTCCTGACACGCCTCCAGTGGAATGTGTCTTAACACAGCCCCGGAGTTGCAGGCTTGCAAAGAACAGTAACAACGCGAAAAGCAGTTAGATGGCTATTAACATGCAGTTCTCTCTGACATGACTTGACCAAGGAGCATGGTATCAACTGAAAGAAGTGAATGCAAAAGAGAACAAAACTGAAGCAACCTCTTAGAAAACAATTTTGCAGTGAAAAGGTTTGCTAGGACGGATGCTGGGCTCAGGAACAGTAATGGCAGCACTAATAGATGCATTAGTCCTTATCTACAGAGTTAAATCTCCAACATGCAACTTTCTTACCTGTATCAAACATCCCATTTGCAAAGTATTTAATAGATTTGATTAAATTGCTGGCTATGAGCCATATCTCCATTTTAATTTTTATTTCTTTGCTTGTAAAATCATCTACAGGGCCATCAGTTCAAGGGCAATCACTTGGATTTGATCTCAGTTTATCTAACAAACAGTAACCTTCAACTTACATCAGGCTAGGCTTGCATGTTTGGGTATCTAACTTGTCTCGCTCTGCCATCCTCTGTAAGGGTCTAAATCCCTAATGCTGAATGTCAGCCAGTGTGGGTGACAACGTGGGATACTCACTGGCATCACCACATACTGTTTGTACCATATAGAAAATCAAGGAAATGCAGCTGTCTCCTTGTTATGGCTGCACGGACCTTTCTGACCCATGAGGAAAAGGACTGGAGATGCTGGATGATAGGCAAGGAGAGCAGGAAAGGCACCTCATGCCCACAGACCCCTCCATGGACTGTGCAAACTTCCATCACCTTCCAACACAGGGATGGTTGCTGGGTGTCTGGACAATTCAGAGCACTTCACAGCCTCATTTATCTCTTGGGAACAGTTCACAGCCTAGAGTCACAGCTTTGGCAGAAACTACATTTGCCAAAGTGTCCTCCAACAGCATCTGACATCCCTGAAACGTCAGCAGAGGCCAGCCACGGGGCTCGTCCTAGGAGCTGGTGGCTTGAGGTGACATGAGGGAGCAGATCCTGTGTCTGGGTAACGGTGACACTCCCTGAAGCAAACCAGGCACCAGCCACATCAACCAGCAGCAGGTATCTTCCACGTGCACTTGGGGCACCCCACTGAACTTGTTGCTCTATTCACGCATGTTAGCAAGAAAGAGGAATACAAGAAAGAGGAATACAAGTAGCCTATAAAAGAACACACAAGTGAAACGGACAGCGACCCAAAGAGAAACCTGTCTATGGAAATAAAAAAGGCATCAAGAAAGAGAAAAATAAGTCTGCCAAACGGATACAAACTGCCTCAAGACCTCTCACTGCCTGCAACGGTCTCTGCAAATACTTGCATCCCTTCCTCAGCTACAGTAAAGGTTAAAAATATTTCAGCACTAAGGGGAGGAATATCAAAACCCAAAAGCAGGGAGGATCAGAGCTGAGCAGCAAAGTCTGAAGACTCCCAAACCTGGCACAATGGCCTCAGGACACGGAACCATGCACACTCACCCCTGCTGTGCAAATCCCTTCTGAACAACACCTGCATTAGAATACAGCTCCTATCTTCTCCCTTCCATGATCCTTTGGGATGAGGGGAAGAGCGCCACGCAGTATGGCTAGCACATGGCATATGTAATCTGAAAGCAATCTCCTGACGAAGGAGCAGCACTGACTGATTCAACAAGGAACGTCCCAGCAGGGAAGGCAGACTATGAAGTTCTGGAAATCAAACGGTTCCAAGGAGAGGCCTCCCATGTGCTCATACAGGAAAAGCACCGGTGGGGCAAGCACGTTCATCTTCAGCTCAGATGAGGAGGGGGAGAAACTGCATGGCCATACAGCTCAAATGGAGACTGACACGTATAGCCCTCTCCCACCAACGCAACCATGGTGTTTCTACAATCACAACTGTAATTTTGGTCATAATGAGACTGAGAAGCATAAATTATATGTAAATTGCTTGTGTATAATTTACAAATACCTAGGGCTAGATATTATTATTCTCTGCATTAATAGTTTTTTGCCAAATGTTCAGATTGTTGCACTGCAGCTCAGCCCCCTCTCTTCTCCTCCCTGACCCCACAAGTGAAGAAACATTGTAAAAGAACGACATTTACTTGTGACCAAAGGGGAAAAGATCCTTGTTATACTGCAAAGCTTATATTTGCCATAGGAAAAAAAACCAGCCAACAAAACAAACCCACAAACGCAATCTAAATCGTTTTTCTCATAAAAATATTAAAGCAATACGATCTCTGCCTGCCTATGATTAAGGCTGCTTTGTAAACAGATTGTCGTTCATTTTGTGAGTCAGACACCACAATATTGCAGGATCAGGGTCTGTTAGTCTGAAAATATTTAGCAACCCTACAAGTTAAATGTGATATATATAAATAGAACTTTCTAATTAACATTTCTCTTTTGTCTGTCACTTAATTTGCTTTCTTTTTTTTAATGGGTAGCAAGCATGATGACAGCATGGTATTGCTCTTGAAATAAACCTGCCAAGACAAAAGCATATGTCTAGGATTTATTTTTAACAAAAAGAACAGAAGCAGCATCTTTTCCCGGGGTTGCTTTTGTTCTGTCTGGAGGTTGTTCTGATAGTAGGTTGATTGTTTCAGTAAAAAACAATAAGTAGAAAATATTTTTTCTGAAGAGCTATTCAGTTCTTTAACCTGCCCTCTAGACCTGAGATACCTGGAAGATACTTAAGGGTCATCTGTGTTATTTGACAAGTGTTACATCTGGTATGACAGGCAAAGATACAACCTTAACACGCATTCCACGGTGCCACTTTGAACCTAACTCTGGTGGCAAAATGTTATTTTTTTTTTTAATACGAAATGTGATAGCTTAGTGCTGAAACATGGATTTCCAGGCACAAGATAATATCAAAGTGACCACTTACAGTGCCTGAAATCATAACCTCCACGTAAGGCTCAAAGACTCATTCCACACCAGAGATACATACATAAAACACTGCAGTCGTTTATGGATGCCCTTTAGCCCAGACGTCTAAAACTACTGCAGTGAAATACAGTAACCTAAAACCAGGGTTTTGCTGCTTTACTGAATGATTATATATGAAACGAAAATTAGATGCTCCAGCCACCCATGTGGATTTCCTCAGCTGCTGCAGAGGCACTTCAGCTCTACACTGCCTTGGAGAGGAGAGAGATGTGGGCTCTGCTGCTTCCCCTGCCTAAGTGCCTGATACCCAATTTCTTCTCCTGATCCCTCTTCTAAAGTACTTTCTAGACACAGAAGACAACCCAACAACTCCTCACAAAACCACATGGCCCAAGACACTCCCGCCCCATGCCCCCCAGCCCACACACATCACAAAAATTTCTTTTGATGACTGGTCTGAAAAAAATATATCGATGCCCAAGAAACCAAGCTATCCCTCCCTCCTACTTTACACATTTTGAGCAATAATTTAAAAATAAGTATCCTCATGTCTTCTTTCTAACACACCTGAGCTGCAGACATTGGTGCGTGTTGTACAGCTGTGTTGGAGTGAGCATGGGGACACCTGAGGACAACCAGGACAGAGAAAAAGGTGCGTTGCAGCCTGCCTCTGCCCACATAGCTGCGTGAAGATCAGCCACAGTCTTGCCTTTAAGCTAATTAATATTAACTGCTTTCAACCATAGCTGTTTCTTCACAGCTTTCTTAGTCTGGCAGTGATAAATACACAGTAATGATGTTAAGAGTTCAGATTTACACAGCTGGCGTTACATACGGAACGGCATTCATATTTACGGACTTGGCAAGGTCCCGCGTCACCCTGCACCACTGTATCACCACTGAATTCATGACAACGGCACAGATTTACACCAGAGACAGCCGATGACTTCTGCATATCAACTCATACGTGGGCACTGAGCCTAAAAGCAATATTTATACATTCACAGAAGTACCTACTCACCAAACAGGCTGGAGATCGCCTTCAATTATCACATGTAATTTTTAATGCTGTTCAAGTTTAATTACAGTGAAGTACTTAACTGGGCTCCAACTGATTGATAATGTTCTTGACTGCTTGTCTCCTTCTCCTCACAACTGCCAGATGGAGAGATCTAGATTAGTTTACACCATATAATGAGGGCTTACAGCTGAAAATATGAATGAATGCTGCACAGCTCAGTCTGATCCCTTTTGATAAACTTTATGTACAAAAAAAACACCCTCCTGCTAATCAAGTATTTTTATTTGCCTTTCTCATCTTGCCAGGAATTGCTATGCACTTAGGTGATTTATTTAAAATGGAAATGAATCATAATTTATTAATTTAGAGTCAATAATGAAATACATAAACCATGTCAGGTTTTTTTTTTTGGTTTTTTTTTTTTTTTTTTGCATTAATGTGGCTCTGTTAGCATGTTGGTTATGTTCTTTAAGTCAGTTGTACGTGAACTCCTGTTCGGTGCATTTAGAAGACTGCTCCTTTTTAATTCCTTGGGATTCATGCTACTAAAGAAAGATGACTGTAAACATAAACTTGCACATTTGATCCATCTGTTACCGAGTTCCAGGGAGAAGGAGAGGGAAGATCATTACAGAGAATATGTGTCTGTCAAGTCCTAGCATTTACGCTATTTTAAAAATATTTTTTCTCCAGTACCTCCTGCCTTCAAAAACAATAAACACAGACATCCTTAATTTCCTCACTGCTAAAAACTTAGTCAGCAGTGCCCAAGACACAATGGGGAAAAAAAAGTTTTTCCAGCCTGAGCCACAAACGGTTGCTAGTCTTCAGAATAAACACCAACATGAGACCTCCTGCCCCAGCCCAGGAGGAACACGGCAGAGAGGGAACAAAGCAGGGACACTTGTGGTTTGCGTTTCTGCTGTGATTCGAGGAGCAACAGAGAGTTTCACAGGGCATAAAGTGTTAACAGCTCCTTCAGCTTGAGACAAGTATGTGTTAGTTATAACACGTTTGAAATAAATTAGAAGTTGACTTCTCATCCGCAGCAGCCTCAGCACATTGCACAAGCCTATGTACGCGATGGGAAAGCCTTCAGCTCTAGAAAGAGCTTCACGGGTTCTGGATGAAGCAGTACGGAAGAGGCAGGTTTGGAGCTTGCTGGGAAGTAGACATGGTGAACAATCCTGAATTTACCCTGTGGTGGCACAGGCATGGCCACAATCCACAGAATGGAGAAGTTCAGATGGTGCACGTAGAGGACCAAGCACGTGCCGTTCAGCACAGCCCACCAAGGACCAGACTCCAAGAGTCATGCTGCTGGTTTGCCTTCTGGGGTGCTGCCACACGAACACACAGCTGAACAAGGCTCCCAGGCTGAGCTTCCAAAATAGATCATCGTATCATTACAAGAAATATTTGGAGGTGGTGCTCTGACTCTTACCGCACTGCCAAAGTAATGTCATTCTCTTTACTAACACGTGTACAGATTAATCACCAATGTGAAGCGCAGAATGCCTGAAGAAATGCGATGCGTTTCATTTTCACACCTGGTGAAAACTAGCTGGAGCTGCAATAACTTGCACTCCCTTGCAGCCTGATGCACTGATCCCTCCCAGACTGTTGTGTTTTACTGGATATAACGAAGGAGACAGTAAGCAAAATTATGATTGCAAAACCTTTCAACTGCTCAGAGAAAAGAACGACAGGAAAGCAGTCAGCATCAGCTTTCCCAGGCAGTTCTGGAGTAGAAATGTGATTTCAAAAAAAAAAATCTACTTGCATGGTTATTTCTTCTGAAAATGTTATTCAAAATGAACATGAAAAAAAAGAAAAAACAATGGAAAAAAATGTTCCTACGTTGTGCCATTTTAAAAAAATCCGTAACAGAACACCTTATAAACAAAGCAGACTTGGTATCCGCCTGTAATCCATTAAGTAAATGAGTAATCAAAGCAGTTGCATAAAAAGCTTCTAAGTTGTATAAAATAATAGGCTAAAGATAATACTGGAATGGGAGGATAAAACCTTTTAATTTTATAAGGTAGGCAAGTAATTGTATGAATGGATGTGCTAGCCTATCCATTAGCATGACAACCGCCTGCAGAACATGTGAAATGAGCTAATAGCAATAATTACCTGGAATTGGTGATGAACATAAACATTTCTTTACACTCACTAGATAAACAGCAACTGGAGCTTAATATTCACCAATGGTCCCACCAGAGGATGGTATTTACCAGGATGAAAGGGAGTAACCATACCAAAGAAAGCCACTGAGAAGCGGAGTCTCTCCATTAATACAAACAGACAATATGGAGCTTTGATTTCACTGCTGCTGAAGCCTGCATGAAAAGGCTGGACCGCAGCCAGAATGCAATAATCACAATGTCTGCAAATCAAAGAAATAAGCCATCAAGAAGCTCAAGTCTTTCTATACAATATAATTATCAAACAGTATCAACTCCTCTCACTAAGTGAACTTATAAAAAAAAAAATATCTCGTCGCAAGCAGTGGCAAGTGGAGCAGGATCCTGAAGTGGTGAAGTGCTGGTCCTGCCCACCATTTCCAGACAGACTCCAAGGCTGGTTTTACTATATTTATTTTTGCCACCAGTGTACTAAGAAAGGTGTCTTTCACATGGAAAAGGATGAAATACAAGGGCTTTTGCACCTCTCCTGTATCTGTTTTAGCTCTGAATGTCTTGATTCGGTTTTATTCTTCGCTACAGCTGCCTGCAGCTTGCATACCGCTTGCCTATCTGATGGGAGATGAGCAGGTGTGCGCTGAGCTCTCTTCCAATTTACATCTTGTATTTTAAAACAGACCAGAACTTGCCATAGGCATTTGGTTCTGGGACAGAAAGCCAAACGCAGAACAGGAAGGTTTGCTTCTTAATTGCCTAAGTAAATAAAACTTTCTTGTGAAATGTGTTACTATATAAAACATTGATGAAATACCACAGGGTAGTTCTACATTTTCCAATCCCACCCTCACAAAAAATGATAGCTGCTGAATTTCCCACACTAATTCTTCCTTTTGGTCGGTTAAAAGCATCATGGTGACCAGCAATAGTTCCTCTGGGAAGTCCCTGTAGCTTCTATTATTTCACCTTGGGGGAGCAGGAGCATACAGAAACATATCTCGATACGTTGCGACACAGGCCAGGACAAGCACATCTGGTTATTCATTGCCTTGGGTATTTAGAAAGTTTGTTACCGCAAGAAGGAAGCGTATATCCACAATGTACACCGTGAATGCACAACGGACAGTACCCTTCGGTTACACAGCGTGGATCTATGATTTGCTCCAACAGTCTTGTATCAATTAGAAATAAAGGTGTGCTTTGGATCCTATCTCAAAGCCATGCGCTTCACGCTGTTAATGAAGATTACCCAGACTCTCAAAGCAACAGCATTAGGCAGCCCAGAAAAGAAAAATTTAATCACCTAGCATGGTCCCAATTCCTTCAACTAGGCTATTTTAGGAGTCAAGGTGCTATTTGAGTTCATATACTAACATCTCCTTGACTCTAACCACCTTGACCTTTCTTATTAAGGAATGGTCCATGAAATCTAAATTATGCTGATCAATATTTATAAGCACAGATTTCTCCAGGCTCACCTGTTGACCTACATACAGTTTTCCACAGGTCTTGGAAGGCAGCAGCAAACATTCCTCATCCTACTCTGTGCCTGACACAGGTGTCTCAGAGCACAGGATCCAGCTTCCAGCAGAAATCCACACATGTTCTGTGGGTAAGATTAGCACAGCCCAATGAGCAGTGCCATTTTACATTAACCTAAGACATTGCCTTTGGATGATACAAGATGATCCTGCAGCCATTTTCCTCTACATTTCTAAAGCATTAATCTGTCTCATTGCAAATTTGGCAAATTCAAAGTTGGACACCAATCTGAGCACACAACAGCTTATCTGTGTTCAATCTTTTTTTGCCCCTTTCAAAAACTATTTTTATCTATATAATTACAAAGTTTTCATAGCTGTGCTCTTATTTCTGCCATTTTCTGCCTCTATTTTTTCTACACTATTAACAGGCTCCCTGCATTTTATTTCTGCTTTCCACAAAGCACTATAACAAACAAATAAAAATTGATTAGTCTAATCACATTATTATTACATCATGAATTACAAGTAGGATTCATCCCACCTACATTAGACATCTAGAAGTTAAGCATCTAGCCTTACTGGTCCCTTGGACAGCCTACTCGAAGACAAGCACCTGTAAAATGGAATCACACTGTCTTGGACACTTGAAATGGGGTATTTTGCCCTGCAGAGGTATGTCTTCCTATTGCTTGACTGTAGAGAAAGTCTTGTATCATTGCTTAGGTGCCCAATTTTAAGATACATTATGTTAGGCAAGATAAATACTCCTATTCACATGTAATTCCTATTTATGAATGCTTTTCTTTGTACCTATACATTTTAAGGTACATTATGTTAGGCAAGATAAATACTACTATTCACATGTAATTCCTATTTTATGAATGCTTTTCTTTGTACCTATACTGGAAAGTTGTCTATTCCTGCACACAGAATATAGATTATTATTTAGTTTCTTGAACTTTCTTGACCAGGGTAAGTTGGAATATGTTCATGTTTCTGTTGGAAGTAGTGCCCCATGTTCACATACATCCTCTTATTAACAAATATTATATGTATATTATATGTATAAGTACCCATTATACAATACAAAACCATTGCATTACCAGGAAGCAGGAACAAATTATGAAATACATCTAAAATAATGTTGAAATCAGGATAAGTTTGGCTAAAGCAGGTTTTTTTTGTTGACAGAAATCTGTCAAAGAATTTTTCACTAGAAATAAACCAGTGATATAAATAAACTTTTGATCTTTTTTAGGCTTTCATGTTTTTTTCATAGTCTACTCAAATAATACAGAACAGCTTTAGCTAATCATTCTATCTTCTGCAGTTCGGAATAGCCTTATTTTGAGGAAGAAGAGTCGAGGAAGAAAAAGAACTAAAAATTCAAAAATGTTCCCAAGTAAGAGATTTGTGTTTTGAAGAGGCTGTTAGAAATCCATAATACCACTGTTGCTCTGTGCAACTGTTATTTCTGTCGTAAATGTGTCATGGGTTTTATTAACCAAGAGAACTGTGTGATAGTTTTACCACCTGTATATGATACTGACAAACAGTTTCAATGAAATAATTAAATCATAATTATAATCTCTTTTTTCCCATTCTAGAACTGCTTTTCATCAAAATGAGTTTCACACATTTCAAAAAAAAAAAAAAAAATTAAGACAAACCAAGCAGCATATACACCATGGAACACATTGCAGGTAGCTTTGTCTGGAGTTTATGTTTTCAAGATACACATTATAACGCCAGCTCTGCTAAGCAAGGATCATTCTGTACGCAGCAAGCATGTTCACTTTTCCTCCATATAGTAGTTTATGGAATTGAAGAACACAAATCATTACCGTTCAAAAAGAGCCCATTTAAATTATTTTCATGCTCCGAACCCTAACTTTGTTTCACTTTTCCCCCCTGGATCTGAATTCCCCAAATGGTAGTCAACTAGGTCAAAAAGTCAATCCATGACTGTACTGAAGCCCATGTTCTCTTGCTTGTTTCATTAAAAATATCCAAGTCTCACTGAGGTCAACCAAATTTAAGCATGAGCTTAAGCACTTTGCAGAATTTTCATCTAATATGCAAAACATATTCTTGTTGGAAACAGAAGCACAAAGATATTCTGGGGACAGTATTTTAAACAATCATTTTACAAACTTCTATGGCTCCAGTGCTATTACACTCTCAACTGAAACTCTGAAACAGAACAATGCAATCCCATAATTATTTCCTCTCTGCGATCCCAGACCAAGATTCAGGTGCTGCAAAAGCTTATGTGCAGATAGGATTTTATTAATTCAGCCTCAGAGGTGAAGCTTCTCGCTCCAATCAGCTGGGCTGCCCGTGGAGCGCCGTCACACCCACATTCCTGCAGAGCCGCCTCACCGTGCCCTGCTGGTGGGACCTCCCGGGGCTAGCCAGCAGAACGGTGACCACAGATTCTATTAGTAATCTTATCAAATTGGACTCAAAATACAAAACCTAATCTCACTGAAAGAAGAGACTGTTTCTGCTTAGTCGACATTCTGACCACAGCGGTATTTTAAGCCTGATTTCTCAGACATGGAGGAATTAACCCTCAAAAACCATTTGTCCTTGATTATGGTCTATTAAACACATAAGTACGTTCACAGGAAAACATTAAGACATACCCTATATCACATTAATTTTGAACGGGGAAAAAGAGCAACAACATTCCAACTCCTTTTCTGTATTCCTTTGATATTTGAGAGACTGTTATTTTAACAAACACTCTTGGTATGATTCCAATATTCTAAAATTCTGCATATTATTTTAATATATAAAATTTACCAGAAAAGGCCTCCATTTGCCATGAAGTATTACTGATTGCTGATAAATTACACTGGGACTATAGTAATTTTCCCCAACAGTCTCCATGTAAGTGTAAATTTAGTCATACAAATCAAAATATGAGTTATGTTCAACTGAAAATAATGATACCTATTGAGTGGTCAAAAAAATGTTAGTAGGTATTAATAAATAATTCTCACCACATAAGGTGATGTCCATCAGCACTATTCTTTCACCCATATAAGAGGAATTTAGTAAGGCAGAGCTGCGCACTGCACAGTGATACACAAGTTCATCATCGTCACACAGCACATTATTTTCAGAGCTCAAGAATGCCTTTGATCCTACCTCGGTTTCAGAGCATTCAGGTCGCCCTTTTGCACAGAATTTAAATGTGGTGCATGTATACTTCAACATACAGACAGAACGAATGCTTGAGCTGCAGCAGGTCATCATGTAATCGTGACATTATCAATTATAAAAAAAAAAAAAAATCAAGAAAACCAGGTACTTCACATGCACACATAGCCTCTTTCAATATTTTTCATCAAAACTTTGAGCACACAGACGTATAGTGAGCATACACGTCAGTCAAATGGATTGGAAGCACTTAGGAGGAGATGTTCCGGTCTGTTGCATCCGTGATGTAAAACGAAGAAGTTTAGATAGGCCTTTGACATAATGGATTTGACGAGAAGGAAACCTGAGCAGCAAGGGCACCGGGACAGCCCCCAACAGCCCCAGCAGCCGTGCGACATTTCCATACCCAGACCCAGGCAAGACCTAGGCTCTGCCTATCACCGCTGCAAAGGTCTCCAGCATCCCCGCCAGTAAATCTCTCTCTCATACACCACTTGTTGAAACCACGCCAGTGTGTGAAAAGCTCAAGTTGCCCATCGAGAGCTGGTATTCGAAAATATGGATTAAAACAGCCAGGTTTATGGGAAACAACTGTCTGGGAAGTACAAGAAACCCAAAATTTTGGTTAAAAAGCACACTAGCCTTCTGGTAAGTATTGCTTAAGTGATGTGCCTAAAGATGAGACTGGAAAATAATGTCTTTCAGAAACCTGTCTCATGATTTCTACAACAACATACGGATGGCATGCAGATCAGTAAGTTCCTGTTGCTGAACAAATAAAATCATTTAAACAGGCGTTAATCCACATTTTTAGTGCAAAAATAATTTCCAGATGAAAACAGAAAATTACTCCCTTTCAGAAATGGAAAATAATACAACCTATGTATTAACACACATTAATAGAATATCCACATTTTTAGTGCAAAAATAATTTCTAGATGAAAACAGAAAATTACTTCCTTTCAGAAATGGAAAATAATACAACCTAAGGCACCATCTGGTTGTACTAAGAAATTTATGTCCAGTAGTTATAAAAAAAAAAAAAAAAAGGAAAAAAGGGGAAAAAGGAAAAGTCACTCTCACAGTAAAAAAGGGAAAAAAATCTAAAATATTCCTTTTATTATAACTGAATTGGGCACAACTTCGAGCAGCTATTTATGTTGCTTTATAAATATGAAGCCTACATTTTAATCGAACTATGCTTGGTAAATTCTGGGATATTAAATGGTTCTAATCCTATTCCACTTTATGACTAGTTCAAGAAATGACCTCTAGCTAGATGTGGCCTTGTTCTATCATGCAACTAGATTTTTCTTACAGAAAATAAATTAAAAAGGTGTGACCTTGCTGAGGGCTTGCAGGGAAAATGAGGTACATCTTGTCACGAGCAGAAGAGCCTATTTGAAACACGGTTTGTTCAATTTGAAAGGCTGCTGCTTTCCTCAGATCTCAAGTTAAGATAAAGGCAGTTGGATGAAAGAGGAGAAACATTTCCAAGAGATGAAATTAAAGAGCTACACTGGAAACCCATTCAGCGACACAGTGCCTTTCTTGTGCATGGGTTTATCTCGGACTCATCAGCCACACCTCGTCCCCTCGCAGGAGCACAAAGCCGGGTGTCAGGGGAGGATGGGGACTGCTCACGATGGGAACTGGAGGATGCTCGCGGCACCCCTTCTTCACACAGCAGAGCACAGCGGGAATGAAATAACCCACCCCAATTTTACACATTGTGCTCAGAAGAAAAATCGAAGCCCTTGCTTCTCTAGATCCCAGCAGCTACCTTGTGAGCGCCATGCTTGCCGTCACCAATAACCGTGGCACCAGCAGGCAGCGTCCCCCAGCGCCTAACGGAGTCTGCACAGAAATTTTGCATTTTAAGCATGTAGCAGAACACCCCTGCCCAAAAGCGGGGATTTAAAACCTGTCACACCCCTACAACTGGGGACTCACGCTCAATTTATTTTTAATATGACCTACTAAAAGTATGTAGCAATTTGTACAACACCACCTCACCAGAATAGCTTCTATTTGTGTCCAAAACAAAATAGGTTCATTTCATAATTTCCCTTCTAGTATCTTAAACAATTTCCTTTCTCATAGTTACAAAAAGTGACAGGTAGCGAGGCTGTGATTCAGCGGCATCCTTACACACTCATCTAAGCCCAGCAGGAA
>NW_010128198.1:164541-168608 GCF_000699245.1 Pterocles gutturalis
CAGCAGGTTAGTCCCCAGTTTAGAGTTCCCCAGCATGGTCCAGCAGTGCAGGCAACCGGTGCACAGGCTCATTCCTCTCTCCTGCTGCATCCTGCCCCCTACATCTGGTCCCTTCCTGCCCCTCGCCTGCCTCACGCAGCCCTAAAGCAGCATCGACATGGGCTGTTCCTTGCAGGGCTTTTAATCCCCGCTGAAGGGTGTTCTAGTTGCAAGCTTTAGGTACCCCTCGCTTTAAGTATCCTAAAAGCAGAACTGTAGCCTGTAAAAGATTGCCTCACAATTATCTCACAGCAGCTATTCAAACAACACCTGAGCATGTGTTGTGCTAATTCCTAAAACCAAATACAGTTTAATTTCACTTGTTCAGAACAAAACCTGACTGCGAACAAAGCTTTTGGTGAAGTGACAAGTGGAATGCCAAACAAGTAAGACAAATATTTCCTCCAGAGGCTAAACCTACTGCAAAATATTAATCTCTTCTTCTACACATCTTCACATGTCTTTGGTGAAACACCTGTCTGGAATTGTTAATAACAAATATTTTTCAGGGTATACACTTCAAAGACAGTGCTGCAATGTCAAGCAGTGTAAAACTTTTGAAGTAATTTTAGCTAAATACTTCTGTGACAACTGTCTGAATCAATTTGTCTTAGCTGACTATATTCTGGTATTATAAAAACCTAAGACCTGGTTATCAGCCAAAAAGGTAAAAACTTGAGTGCAGTCGTAACTAGTAAGTTGTATGAATCAAACACACACACACAAAAATGATAATGTAGTTGATTTAGGAAATGATCAATCCCCTCGGCTCTCTTAACTTCAGATGAACAATGCTCTTTTTCCTGAAAAGATCAAATGAAAAAATATTTCATGCACACTAAAGGGAAACTCAATAAACCAATGAAACCACAACAACTCAATCATAAAGGAATTACAAAATGAGAACATTATGTCCTACTTGTTTAGCATAGTGAAACCTTAGTCCTTAACGAGGCAAAAGATACAGGTACAAAATGGAATGATGCTAAGATAGGATGGATATTTTTAATTGCAGAATGACCTCATACCACAGGCAAGTAATAATGCCTAAAAAATGAGTGGGGGGAGGGAGAGAAAAATAAAAAAGAAAACACTGTGCACGTGTTTGGAGGAAGGTAAAGAAAGCAAATTGGGACTGGAGACGCAGAAAAAGTTCAGAGAATTACTCACAATTGTGGTAGCAAAAAAAAAACCAACTTCCCAACAAAGAAGGTCAAGCCGACCTCAAGACTCTAAGGCAGGCTCTTGAAATCCTAAATCATACAAAGCACCATGACTTCAAGGCATACAAACATAAGAGGATTAAGGTAAGTGTCCCACCTAAAAGCCTGAGAAAACAAAGATTAGTTTTAAGTACTGAAAAGAAACACAAATTCATATGGATGCTCCATGCGCAGGAAGGAATAATTGTTAGGATGTATTAAGAGCACACTAAAGTAAGCACTGCATAACATCAGGAAAAACTCCAGGTTTGATTGCCACCTTCTGCGTGCAAATATACTCACGTCAAAACTTAAACATTAACGACGTAAAGAACCGAGGCAAAACCTATTGAAGTCAATGGTAAGTTTCTCATTGACTTCAGTTAGCTAAGGCCCTCTGTTTAGTAAGATTAAGCAAAGGCAAATATAACCATTCTTTCTGGGGGAAGGCAGTAAACGGGCTGCTCTCCACCAGTGGTACTACCTGACTTCAGGAACACACTTATCAACCCAGCTACGCAGCAACAAATGCTTTCCCTAGAGTCAAACACTAACAATAAGTAGTTCATGCTACTTATGCTACCAGATCTCCCTCATATTTACATTTATGTTACATTTATGTTAGCAGAAAAAAGTGCAGTGCCTTTTAAAGGATGACATTCGTTCTGGACATTATTCTGCAAGTTTGAACTATGATTGTCACGTCTTGACCTTATGAGATGTCAAATTAAATTTAAGCACGCACTCCCTCAATTCTGAATTCATTTTCATGTCAGAGAATGTTTTAAAATAGCAATGCAATTGTTTATGCACTTACTAGATGAAAAGAGAAGTCATACATATGTTTTACGGACTGACCAGCTCTCTGCCAGTGCACGCTACTTCAACAAGTTCTTATTCAATTGAAGAAACTGAAGATCGGAAAAATCCCATTCATCATCTTGTTATGTATCTGCTGGAAGCAATCACTGCCTGGTGGATTACTGAGCACTTGAAGAGTTATCCTGTCCCTCTATTCCAATACCATTCAGTAAGACAGAAACTTGGACTAACCTACAAAACATGAATTTTTCAGATTGTTCTATTGATTAAAATTAATGCTTGCATCTTTGTACTGTAATAGTCAAAAAGCCTCTGCTGAATCCTCCTAACCCTCCACTTATTTAAATACCAATATAGAGTTAGGGAACTGGGAAAGTCCTGTGCTTCTCCAAGTATTTAGTCAACTAAAATACTGCGTGACATTAAACAAGTCACTTGCCAAGTGGTCTCTCTGAACCAGCTGCGAAGCAGATAAGGGGTTTACAGCTGAGCCAGAGGCAAAGGGCTCAATGGGAACCAGCAGGTTCCACCACCTCCCAACTCTGGCCCCACCACTGCCTCCTCTGTGGAAACTCATAAACCACAATATTTCAGAGGACAAAAAAATATGACAAGCAATTAAGTGCTGTGAAGTCAATAACCTTTTGTCATGAAGCCAGTTAATGGGGAAAAAAACCCAAAACCCTTTTAGTTTATACTTCATTCTTCCCAGATGGTTTTATGGAAAGTCACCTATCACGTTATCAGGGTTGATTATAAGCAGATTTGTGTTTTTTAAATAATCAGGTACAGTCTTTGGTCCATTTTCCATGAATAAATCACGAGATATATGGTTTCTAATGGCCAAGAGGACTGCTAAAAACTAGTAATTTGTATTTGATAAAAGTTGTTTCCACCTATAGGCCCAATACCCATCACCCATTTAGCTTCTCTCAGGAGGGTTTTCCTACCAGTCCTCTGGGAAGAGAGTGAATATTACTCCTCTTCAGAATGAGAAGCCGGTAGTACTTTAAGACAGTCACCTCCTCCAATTTCCTTTTATCATCCTAAACGCAGTCTAAAACTTGAAAACACATTCAAACCAAACTGTTTTGAATTGCATTCATACCAACATTCTCCAGAATTTGTGTTAAAAGGTTTTTTTTTAAAATTTGAACATTTCTGTTCACTGAAAACTAGGTTTCTGTTTAGAAAACACTAATTATTTATTCAAAATTATTTTAAATGTTTTCATTCAAATAGATGCAAAATTCCCGCAAGAGACTAAATGAATGTTATCTGCAGAATGTTATTTCTGTAACACCACTGGCTAAACAAAACCAACTTCTTCATTAAACCAACCTTTCTTCTGAGCCGTCCCTACTTATACACCAGGGAGATGCACAAGCTGCACTGTTCAAACCACTTCTGGCCATCCATTGCACAGAAAAACACAAAGCGGGCAAGGTAGCATTACACAAGGCAGCAGTGCACAGCAAGAGCAGATTCAGAGGATTTTTTCCCTGCTGTTTCCTAAGAGCCTTCACCACATACAGAGTTGAATTCTCCTTACCAGGTCACCCACTGCTCTCATGTCCTCTGTCAAAGGACTTCTCATGGCAAAACCGACAGGAATTCAGCAGCTACACTGAGGACTTGTTGCGTTGTGGGGAGTGGTGTAAAAACACAAGGTTGGACAAATAAATGCTTTGTTTCTTATCAGAATTGCTTCAACACCCAAGGAGACTGCAGGCAGAGCGTGAGCAGGACACCTTCCCTTTCCCTGGGGTAAGAGGAATGCAGCAGCTGAGGACTTGCACGTCAGATTCCTGAGATGCTGCCAAAGGAAAACCAGCAGCATCCCATGGACGTGTCTCCCACCGTGGTGAACCTTAGCCGGGACCAAGCCCAGCCAGAGAGGCGATTTGGGGTCACTGTGGGGGACACAGGTCTGCTCTCTGCCTGTCACTGGGGGGACACAGCTCCTGTGGTGGCTTCTCACCCAGCCCAGAGCCTCTGTAGGGA
>NW_010128198.1:168639-199091 GCF_000699245.1 Pterocles gutturalis
AAGCAGCAGCAGAGCTATCGCCTATGGCGATGCCATGGGAAGAAGTGGTAGTGACAAGATGACATTGAGAGTCTGACACTGTAGATTACCTCAGAACCATATCAAAATGACTCGCAGTTATCAGATCTAGATGACAATGAGACTCCAGCATCACTGTCATCTATACCGAAAAAAAATAAATAAATGCTGCATGCCACTAGCCACAGGAATGGGTGGTGATCACAGATATACTGTAGCAATGCTGTCTAAGGATGGCTCAGGACCTTGGGTGATTAACCTGAACTCAGACTTACACAATTTTGTCTTTTGATTAAAGGAAAAAATAAAAACATATCAATCCTATATTTAATCTATCAATAACTCAGCTTACAATCACACACCACAGAGCTGATAATTGAGCAATATAAATTAGGTATCACTAAATAACAACCTATAATTCTGAACATGCAGAATGGCAAGGATGCACGCATCTGTCTTTGGGCTACTAATCTGGGCACCGGCTTGAACACCTTCTGCGTGCAAAATGCCCTCCCATGAGCAGCACCTTGCAATGCCATCGACAGGCATCAGGCACAAACCACGCTAACAGCCAGCAAACTGGGGCCACCTGGAACAGCACACCAGGGCCCCCGGTACAGAGAGCGCGGTGCCCCCAGATCAGTTCTCCAACAGAAACTGAGCAATAAGGCAAGTGACACTGGGGTCAGAAGGGTACAGCAAGGTAAGGAGGCAGCTGCAATTGTTCGGAACAGTGAACAGCAATATCCTACAGGCAAAGAAGGAACACACCCATGTATGAACTGCAGAATATAAGTAACACTTTTATTCCCTACTTTTTTTCAAGAAAGGTATTGAATAATAAGTTTATTTTTTCGTTCAGGCTAATTTTAACAGAACACCGTTGTAACTGTTGCCCAAAACCCCCATTTTTTTTCCATTCAATTTCAGAGGAAAAAGCATTTAAATTTTAATTTCAAAGGAAAATGAGCTGCTTCAGACTGACCACCAAGTCATTTGCCTTTTACTGCCACGTTTATTTTTCTGTTCTCTTTCACTTTCATTAAAATCATACACAGAAACTACAAGCTAATGAAACAATGATGAACATCTACTTCAATAACACTGAGAATTCTCAAATGTGCTTTGTTTGTTTTGGTTTTTCTGCAAAATTAACATATTAGAGACTATTTACCACTGTACAAAATTCCTTTCTTTATTTATGAAAGCTACATCTTTACTATCATGATGTGAAATGAAAAGCCTCCTGTACTTGTTGCATACAATTAAGCTGCAACAAAAGCCAGCCCAAGCCATTTCACATTTCATAGGGCTGCAATTATTCTTTAACTGTTAGAATATGCTGTCCCCCAGGAGCTAATTACAGAAAAGCTCTCATCACACACAAGAAACACACAAACAAATCCTTCAAGCACAAAGCAAATGTTCAACATTAAAGAGATGCATTCAGGAAGTCACACCAATCAGTTTGGTTCAGCTAATTACTAATCTGATTTCTGGAGTAGTTGCATTAGATAATTATGATGCCCATTCACAACTTGAAAGCCAAGACTTTGACTGATTATAATAAAGATCTGGGACTTGAAATAAAAGTAAAAGCAAAGTATGAAATATACATTAGAAAGGGGCTGACGGGATACATCGGTTCATTGTCGGCGCTTCCTCCAGCACTTCGCCTTGGAGGACCCCAGCCAGAGTTTGCTGAACCCAGCAGGAAGATTCCCATTGCCTTACAGGTTATCGCTTTGCCTTACAGGTTATATTGATGAAATGCCCAGGAACAGGCTGTCGTTGTTGGTTTCCAGCTGGAAGGATGTCCTGCTCCCATCCTGGAGTCGAGCTGCTGGGCGCACCCCTGGGGTAGAGCTCTGCCTCCCCCACCCATCCTCCAGCACCTGCCTGAACACAGCCAAGTTCAATAACAACTACACTCTTCAAAGACTCTATTGTAACCGGGCTTGAACCTACATTTGTTTGGTTTCAGCTTCTGCAGGTTTTTCCCCTTCCTCCAGCAATCACTTTGCTGGAGCTGGAGCTTTTTCAAAGGTACACAACATTACCTGAGAATACAGGGTACAACACCTCCTCGTTTCTGATATGACCAAAGCTCTCAAGGATTATATTGCAGTTTAGACCTGAGAGACTTGAAAATATTTGTTTGCTGAAACACTCAATCACACTTTATAGGAAAAAAGTGATTGCCTTATCCCTGGAGCAACCTGGGCTAGTGGGAGGTGCCCCTGCCCATGGCAGGGGGGTGGACCTGGATGATCTTTAAGGTCCTTCCAACCCAACCATTCTGTGATTCTATGAAAAAGTAATTCTAATTAAATGTCTGATGAAATAAGAACACTGATTTCAGTTATTAGCCCAACCCCTAGGGTCAGCTCCCCTTTAAAGGCTTTACAACAGACATCACTGGAAAGTCCACAAACCACACATTCACATGGGGCAGCCCATTGCAAGTGACAAGTACAGCAGCAAACAATTAGGAATTAACATTTTTCACTAGGTTAGAGCTTTGCACATTTAGTGCCGTCCAGGGTAGTTTCCACAAAGACTTTTTCACATTACAGTAAATTTTTTTAAAAAAGTAGAATTTGAACTATCTTTCTCAGCATTATCATTTGTAGCACCTGGATTTCTGATGAATGCATGGTGACATTAAATAAGCATGAAATTTAAACAAACGCTGAACTTTAAGCACACAAAATGGCTTCAGCAGCACGTACTTAGCAGTCCTTTGCCGCTTTGGGGCAACAGTAGTGATTAAAGAAATGTATTTTAAACAAGTTAATAAAACAATGAAAGTTTCATCTGCAACTTGAGGTTCGCAGAAAACTCAAGATTAAAGAAAATGAAAGAGATAAAGGCTAGCTAAAGAATTATCAGAAGGAAATTTTCCCATGAATCCAACTGCAACAGTTGCACATCACTGGGTCAAAAATCCTATGCACGGCTTTGAGAGGGTAATCCAAGAGTCTATTGCACCACCTTTTAGTCCCACACCTACAAAAACACACTGGTTGCTAAAGATTTTGTGTTGTTTAAAACTCAAATAAAATATAATACACATTCAGCCTGGCATTCCTCCACCTCAGGATGTAAAATAAGGCAGAACTGCACTACTAAATTGTTTGCACACAGTCACGCTGGACACTTTTTTAAAGCACTAAGTCAAAAAGGATTCTTTCCTATTGTTAAACTAAGTGAATGAGAGTTGCAAATCGGTATTTGAAAGTCAATAGGCTATTTACAGGGCTGCCATATGTGATAGCTTAAAATTCAAAACTGAACGAAAATTGTGTGGGGTGGAAACTAATGTTATGGAATCTGAGCCAAGGCTACATTTATATTTCACTTTAATGCTCTAGCTGTTTAATCAAAATATGAATAAAAGGTCTAAAAGACCAACACGCAAAAATATCATAGTTCTGGAATTTAGCTTTAGCTTCCTATTGTCAACCAATTACTGTGTAATTTTTTCCCTGTGACTGAATAACTAACTGTTAGCAAATAATGAAAAGGCAATTACAGCTGAGCTTTGTTCATATTACCCTCTTCATTTTATTCAGGCTATAATTATTGTCAATGCTGGAGGCTTACTGTACCATGTAAGTGGCACCAGGGAAGAAAATGGAATGGGCTGGTGCATGGAAAATTGCAAATGTCACAGCTACCTTCATCATCACCGTTGGACTTCAGAGATTAAAAAAAATAAGCAGCAAAAATCTCTCCATGTGTGTTTTGCAAATTCTTTACCTCAAGCTGTTGCAATGGCTGATGAACTGGTAGAAGGGGAAAAATTCAAGTACCGTGTTTGTTCTTCTTTTTGTTCTTAACCTCCCCTGCCCTCTTCCGCCCCCCCATTTTTATTACTATTTAATTCCCAGGGGACACTTCCTTTTTGCCACAGCATGCTTGGAAACAAACTCACGGAAATATTCTTTTAGCAGCACTTCTCATTAAGGATGTCCATGCTGTTCCATAACAGAGAGTGGCATACGAATGATGGATTTTATGGGGTTTGATCTTTACTTCTTTGCCACATACAGACACAGCCCTAGGAAAAAAAAAGGCGATTATGACCTGTAGGTGCAGATTTAGTGTGCCATATTTAGGGCCTGACATTGACCATTTGTAATACACTGTTTCCCTGGGCTTCTCGTATTTATCAGAAATGATGGTTACAAATCAGAAATGTACTATTCCATTTGTACCTTTTTTAGGTATAAATATTATTCCTGTGTATCACGCACATTGCTTTTCTCTTTTCATTGTTGGTTACTAGAGACAAACACAATAAATCTGTATTTTATGCCTTCATGTGCAATGTTGCATTTGTTTTTAAACCATGTAAATCATTATATAGCCAGTTAATTTTTTAGTATAAAATAAGGCTGACTCACATTAGAGGACATCATGTATTGATACTGACTTGTGTTAAAACTTGCTTCTAAACTGACTGGCAAGTTTTGGTTTAAGTTGCTTAATATAATCCATAAACATTTTTATATATTTTAATAAAATTAAGCTGCTTTGTACTTTCACTCATCTTCCTGTCATATATATGTATATCCATCATCTTTCTTTAGTCTTTCAGTGCTGTTTATCGTCTGCCAGTGTTGCTAAAGTAGGTACCCGCCACAAACAATTTATCCATCACGTAACATTTATAATTGTTCCTTCTAGCCCTTGATACATTACTTGGCTGTTCAGTATCCCACAACATCCAAGGACATTCTCATGATTAGAGAAGTGAGGTTTTGGAGTCTGATTCACTCAAAGAAAACAACGTGATTTCCAGCAGGAGGCTGTAATCCTTCCATACACAGCAACATACGGATGGAAAAGAGAAGTGTATGGGAAATGGCATCAAGTGAAACTACAAAAGTGGAAAAGTAGAAAGTGTCTCCCCTGGGCTCCTTTGCAGCCCTAATGCACTTTCATGATGCTCCTCCCAGGAGATCCTGCTCACTTCAGTTGATTCTTTTCTCCAGGCTGGGGGAAGGAAACCCTTTGCATGGACGTCTCCTCCCCTCCCCAGCATCCCTCGCCACAGGCAGGGCTATAAAGTTTATTTCTGTGCTGTACTTCTGATGGGCATCATCCTCCTCTTTCAGCTGCTGTGATGCTCTGTGACCAGGCATCAGGCTGGCTCTGGGCTGCTGGCACCGAAAGGCAGTGGGACTTAGGGCACTTCTTGCATTTATGGACAAGACTAGCAATTAAGACCAGAATATAAGTCACCACCTTTCTGCTCCTGACGGTTCAGAAACTATTGTAAGATTATGTGCTTGTCACTTTTATAGCTAATGTCTGTATTTTTTAATGATTTACTTAATTTCTTAAGTCTTTCTTAATTTTAATATCAGACATTGTCACATCCTCGTCAAAATAATCAAAAGGCACCATACTGGGAAAAACTAACCATTCATTTTTTGGAGGGGAGAGGAAGGAGTTACAGAAAAATAAACCAGAGTTAACTACTTTACAAAAAAAATTCTAATTAATGTAATTTGGCTGTACTAGCATAAAAAAACAAAACCAAACCCAGTTACTTATTCCAAGAACTCCTCTTCCTCCTGTGTGTTCAGTCCATACCATCAACTATTTGCCACCATACCAAATAGACAGCAGGGCTCTCTGCTTACCAGGCATCTGGGCTAATCGGCCCTGATTCATAAAAATACACTTCAAATATAAAAAATAATCAGGGAAGACAGCAGCAAAGGCTAAGGATGGGAAGGATCACAACTTAATTATAACAACATAATGGGGAGTTATTACAGAGGACCATACTTCAGGCTTAGCCTCTTTAGGACCATCTCCATAACCGTTCCAGGATCTACAAGTCCAGGCTTTCCCTCTTATTGAAAGCATCCCAGTGTGAAGAGACAATCTCTGCAGCTCCTCGGGCTGTAATAGGTGCCTGAAAACTAGCGGAAGATATTGCTAATTATGGTGGACAACAGCAAGAAACACGAAAAGAAATAAGGTTAAATGGGTTAAAGTAAGCCAGCAAAACTTTTGCTGATGTTCTGGATATGAAATGCATGCACATGGTGTGTGTCCTTTCACCACTTCATATTATTTTTGCCCTTTTTCTCATGCAGAAAGACAGTGATCTTCTGGTGGTACATCTCTCTGGGATGTAGAAGACATACAGACTTTTTTTCCCTAGGTTTAGCCAGGAAAGAGTACAGAAACTGCCTTTGCCCTAACTCCCTCTCCCAGGTGGGAGAATTACTATAAAATATCCATAAGCCAGAAGAGTTCGCAGAGCAGATGATGGGACAAGGCATCCCACTTCATGCCTTAAAATGTCTGAATTTTATCAGTGTTATTAGAGAGAAAATCGCTGGAACTAAACAGAGTTGGTCACCCTAGGCAGGGAACACATTGGTCCATGACATCCATCCTAGGGTTCCTCACCAAGAGAGAGAAAACACAACACATGCAATGTTGTTAGCTCTTAAGACTCCTCATAAAACTTTCAGTATTTTGCTTTAAACACCTGCTGCCAAAATCTAAGGATTACCCAGCCTTCTACCAAATCTCCACCCTTCAGTTCCATAGAGAGCTAGAAAACGCGAGTTCCTTTGCATGCCCGCTCACATTTCATTTTGTCACACAAGTTTAAGGCTAATCTTACTATTTTAAGATGACTTGATTCAGAAAAAGTCGAGGTTAATATTACGGGTCTATCATGCCTGTCTATAGCTTTATTCCTTTAATTTCCCACAGTATTAGCTAAACTTCTAAGCATGTCTATCCTGTTGACTGCAAACAGACATCATCTCACACCAGCCACGCACCCAGGCACCTGGTCCACAAACCCCCTCTGAAAGCAAAGCCTTGTAACCCCACCGGTGTGCTGCTGAGTCCGAGGGAACAACCCCAGCCCTTCCGCAGCAAAAGGCTAATGTGCCAAAAATCTTTCCTATAAAATGTTTTTTGAGAGCATGGATCAACATTTTTCATGGAATATGCTCACACTTGTCATAACTGGCCTTTTATTTTGAAGCACTGAGAGCTTTCACAAGTCAATTGTGGCGAGCAGCACTTACCAAGAAATATATCCCGCGTGCAAAACATTGCTTTATAGTGAATTTATTCAACCTAAAACACCACCGGTGCGGAGGCTCATATTTTCAGCAAGCCCCCTGTGATGCAGTCGCAGCAGCAAAGCTGCACACATTCATGCAGGCAAACCCAACCTGAGTGGGAAATAACTGTGGTCATTATTATTTCTGCAATCCCAAAAGTCGGTGTGGTACACGTAAGAAAGAGCCTGTCACTCAATCTCCAACTATGCAACTGGGTTTGCAGTTATGTATCTGGGTAGTCGATTAATGCTCATAAAATGCCAGATGCCTTAATGGAATAATAATAATTCAGCCATCGCATGAAAGTTAAATTCAATTCATAGTTTAATTCATCATCTATAGACAAATCAACAGCTTAAATAGCTTGTTTTTATTTTTTTAAGTAACAGTATAGCTGGGAAATGTGAATAAAATCAATTGCGTACAGACAGCACAGTAAGGGCAGCTCCCTTTTTATACGTTTTCCCTGGCAATGCTTTGGGACCTTTGTGGTCTGTGGTCATTTTTCAGTTCTCTGTGTCAACAAAACCAGACTTTTCAGCTCCAAAAGGAATGCATCACACATTAAATCCTTACCAAATTTAAGTCTACTTTGTCATTTTTTAGATCCTGAATAATATCATAAACTTTTGGGATTACAGAAATAATAATGACCAGAGCCCAGGCAATTTAAGCCTGCTGTGTTAATCACAGAGTAAAAAGTCTTTTATAATAACATCTACATGCTAGAAAAATAAAAATCTTTCAAACCACCCAAACCCCTGCTTTTTCTATTCCCTGCAAAAATGCAGAGGCCATTGCTGAGATAATGATGCACATCCTCCAAGCCACTCAGTTCATGTCCCAACATGTATGAAAAATAATCTGATCCCTTTTTCTTTTCATTAAAAAAAATCACCATTTCTTAAAAATAAAAAATCCCCTGATTTATTGAAAAATGTAGTATGATGTCAGTGTGAATTAATGTTTCCCATAGGCATACTAATAAGCCCCATGACATAATAACTTGTTATACCACACCAGTGGGACCTTAAAATTATTCCAAAGATAACATAACACAACACTTGAAGCAGCAGGAAACTTCCAGCATGCTTTTAGATGTTTTACAGTGTTACTAATCTTTGAATTGCTTGGAAAAACTGAAAGGAAACAGAATATTTAAAATTGGAAGCACTGCAGTTAGAAAATGACTCCAGTCCAAATTCCAAATGTGCACAGGAGATTAATGTCAATGTAAAAAAAATAGCAGCAGAAGGGGGGAAGTTATTAAACGCACTTTCTAGGTTGGACATGTGCCTTTTGGTAGTCCAGTGGAAATCTGTTTTTATTTGTCTGAGTTATGAGGGTTTAAAAGAACAGACTTGCACACACACCAATTTCTTATTAATGAGAAGTTGGCTTCATTTATTTATCTGCAAATGAAATTTAAGCCAATGATTGCCCAGCAACAGCATCGATACATGCTTGGGAAAAGAAGCAGAGATTCAGAGATTGCTTTTTCTGTAGCACATAAGGACAGCATCTAATGTAAAGAAGACCCTATGAAATCAAACTAGAAATTGGTACCTTGTAAGCTAGTAACTAGGTATGGCGTCGCAATATGCTCTCCAGGGCTAAACTCTCAACGCAGACCAAAAAGTAACAACTAAGTGCTGTGGTTCAGTTCACTAAGCTGTCACCATTTGTACTTCTATCTCAATGTTCAAACCATTTATGCAACCAAGCTAGTTCAGATGTAAGGGAAGAACCATAAATCCCTCAAAGAAAACCCACCAAGTGAGTGCTTGGACAAAGATTTGTGTGACCACCAAAGGAAGCCAAAAAAGTCTTCTTGTTAAGAGATGGAGAGCCCCCAAAGGGTGCAAGGGAGTGGAGCTAAGCAAAGGCACCACGTTAGCCTTTTCCAGGGATGCTGCCACACAGCCAAGTGGGTGGTGACCACCACCCCAGCTACCCAGTGAAGCTGGCCTCCCATCACCCAAGGCTCGCTCATCTCACGTGAGCTCAAGCAGCAGGGATTTACAGAGAGGAAGATCCCAGCCCAAATGAAACACGAGCCCAGCCTTATTCAGTCTGCATGAGCTATGCTCTCTCGGACCAGGTTGTGCAAATTTTATGTTATAGCTTGTGTGTTTTGGCTAGAGACACTGTGCCTTTCCTCCAATTATCAAAATTACATTTCTGTATGTCTTGCATCCCACCTCTGCTGCATTCTCTCTCTGAACCAGCTTCCTTTCCATTTGATTTAGCTTCACCGCCATTTCTTCTTGGCCTTGCTAAGTCGCGTGCTGTAATTCTTTTCTTGGCATTACTTTCTTTCACTTCTTAAAGCATAACGTACCCCTGACCATTGCTTCCAGCAAAACTGTACAGTGTTCAACCAATGCTAGAAACGAATAGTCCATGCAAAAAATGTTAACCTTTGATCCAGATACATCTCTGGAGTAAGTGATCCCATTGTGCCGCAACCCTTTGATCACTCGCACAAAAATTGGAACCATTTGAAAAAGTAAAGCTTGTGATTTGCACATAAACCAGACATGATGGGATAGCTTACAGAAGGCTGTATTATCTGGATGTTAGACTGGGAATGCTTGCACAGTTCTCTTACGGCGGCAGTGCACTAAAACCATTCCCAGTGTGGGTCAGAAACACTGACTAAACCCAAGTTTCTACTCAAAAACCTTGAAGGGGGAAGCATGATGGTGTGTCCAAAACAATAACTCATCCCAAACTCAATGTGATAAGCTATCCCAAGTTCCCAGGTATCGAGACACAGAGAAACAACAGGAAGCATGAGCGCTACGTCAGCCACGAAAGATTCCGTTTCCTACCCATCCACTCAACTGTTTCAAGATCATGGGAACCTACAACAACCGTGTGAAACCATTTTCCACAGTGAACCTCGAACACCTGGTGAGCTCTTTGTAGTCACTGCCAAGCAGCTATCTTTAAAAGGAAGGATAAACAGTAATCTGAACTACTGTTACAATAGCAAGGCACAGTCAAGCAGAGAGAAGGGGTGCAGTGGGATGGATGCTTTGGGCTAGATAAAGAATCAGAGGGAAATAAATGTAGAAAATTATATGGAAAAGGAAGTATTTTAAGAGTATGCAAAGGCCATCAAAGGATTGAACAAACACAGCAGCATAGATGAACAGAAAGTGATACAAAAGTAATTTTGAAATTACTAGTATTCCCACAATCAACAACAGAAAATGGAAAAAACAAAAGGGAACTGAATTACAAGATGGAAAGTTTTATCTTCCTCATATATAAAATACTATAAAACTGATATAACGCTAAAAAAAAATGTGTGAGCTCTGTGCCTGGCAGAAAATAAAGACAGTACCTTAACCCAAACCATTAGTAAACCAAGGAAAAATAAAAATCTATGCTGAAATCTGTTTCCATTTCCTTTACCACTTGCAACAGACTTGAAGGGGAGGCAGGGGTGAAGAGAAAACCTGTTTGAGGAATTCAGCGCTTGTTTCCAAAAGACAACACAAATTCTGTTTCCTTCACTGAAAACCAAACACAGTCTGCTTTCAGACAGAACAGACAATTCCCCTTAGGATTCTGATGAATTTCTAATATCTACCATGACAAAACAAATTTAAATATACAGGAGATGCTCATTTTAATACCAGCTTTTTGTCCGTATAAAACATGGCCATATAAGACTCCCATCTTGGCAGAGACCCTGCATAAAAAAGATCTACAGCAATTTTTAAAAGATTTCTTTTTTTTTTTTCCCAAATGGATGCACCTGGACAAAATCCAAGTTTCCGACATTCTTTTTGCTAAATGTTTCATATCAATTTTCTACTGAGATATTCAGCTATGTTGCCTGTGTTGCTCAGAGAAGTTTTTAAACTTAATATAAAAATAATTTTTTTGTGAAAGTGAAGTGTTCAAAACAAACATCATCCCAGTTAACCTCCCAGAATGCACTTTTACATCTGATTGTGTGCATCTACCACTCACTAAATAAAATCTGATCACAAACGGAACCTATCGACAGGCACAGCTCAAAAATCCAGAAAGGAAAATGAGAAAATTGAAGTGGTGCAGACTGTTAATGCTGTCATTCAGTCCATTTCAGCACAATTTACAAACATTTAAACAATTTTTTAAAATAATTTTATTTTTGTGTTAAAAATATAATTAGTGAAAACTCACAATTGCATTGACTTGTAGTCTTAATGAAACGGTGTGGCTCGTTGGTCAGTCAGTGAATAGATGTGTTACTAATAACTAATATGAGCTTGATCTAATTGGACTTTTGACATTGATTTCAACAGACAATATGGTGAGACCACCACCAATACAATTCTATTGTTATGCATTCTCATAAGTGCAGTCTTTTATTCTCATCAAAGCTTATTTTTTTGTATGGCAAAATGACATGACTTGGATATTAGGAGGACCACATAAAACGCAAGTGACAATTAAAATTTAAGTGTAAATTAATTACATGCCCAGCTATTGCCAACTGCATCAAAAGGTGCTGATGAATGAGGAATCATGCTGTCTACTCATGAGAAAATTTGAACTTATGGTCTTCATTAAACATCAAGCCTTTGTAATGCAGGTGACTTCTCTCAAAATGCTCTTTCTGTGGGTCTGTACTTCTCATGTCCAACACAAGCATCAACATAGTTTGATAGAGAAGATGATGGGTAACCTCACAGGCTGCTTGAATTTCTCATCATTGATTTTCTGTAGGGTACACAGCACCTTCAGGATTTAGATGATTTCCATTTGTAAATATTGCCAGATAAGAGTCATAAGCAATTACAGATCTAACCTCTCAGAAAGAAACCCATCTCAGTCCAGTGAAAAAAACATTCATTTTCATGATAGAAAGTTATGAGTAAGAGAATAAAGGAAACCAGACAGTCCCTTGGTACATCTTGTCACATTTTAGAGACTGATGCTGTAAGGATCTCATTCTAAACCCATTGATGCTGGTGCAGTTTTTCCTACACACGTCAGCAGATTTCAGAATGAAATAAGACCTTCCAATGCAAAACTTCTGAGGGGAACGTCACAGACATGGCAATGGCAGCCTTGAAAAAGGAAGTTCTTATCTGAGGTGAACTTTTGTAGTCTGCAGATTGGGACTGGGACCAGAGGAACCTGCTTCTTTACAGCTACTGGCACGTGTACGACATGTTTTTTCTCTGAATGGCCTTATTAGTAGCACAAATATGCACTTCTCTCTATCTTCCATCTCAAATTCCCTTTACATTCCTATTGCCTTCTTTTTGCAAGCAAGATGCCATGCAGTCCTTTTTTGCATGCCACAAGCAAAGTAACAATCACCCTTGAAGCATCTTCCCTGCGTATCACAAGCACATGTAAATTAAAAGAAAAGGAAAAAAGCAGAACACATCCAAAGGGCACATCAAGGATATAAGCACCTCCTTAGAAAAGCAGTAGCCAGAAAAAGGAATGTGGCCATAAGTCTTTAAGGACTTCTTACATTTCAGTAGCAGCAGTATCAAAATTTATATCCTCCTATACCAAGCTGTTGAAAGATGGGCAGGAATGTTACACGCTGCTGTAAGGTAAGACAGATCCCAGATACATGGCAGTGGATTAGCCTAAAGCTACAGCTGAGGCTGGATTCTCAGGCATTTCAACTTATTCCATGCTCAGAACAACCTTAAAACAGCAGAAAGGTCAGACGATGATAAGGTAAGGCAATCGTAGTAACCCAAAGTCCTTCAAACCTCATCAGCAACCCCCTTGTCTCTAACTGCTTGAGATGGTTGTGTCAGTAAGCATAAGCGGTTAATGGGGCTGACACATTTTTAAGACAGAAACTGTCACAAGTTATGTTTCTGCACATTTTACTAGAACAAATCCAGCCCTAATCTGAATCTATTCTACCTCAAGAGCCAAGCCAGTCCCTGGGAAACTATGTCAAACAGAAAGAGAAACAATTTAAGAAATACTGGCAGCTACAATGAAATGTTTATCCTTAGACATTCATCTATCAAAAAATCCCTGAAAATAACTGCAGAAAAATTAAGAATTAACAGCTACAGGTAACAGATTTCTCCATTACACTAACACATTTCCACAGAAGTAAAAGGAAGAGACTAGAGAGCATCAAGCAGTAGGGATCCAGAGTAGGACTCTGGATCTTTGTCACCCAAACATCCATGCCATGGTTGCCTGCAATGTCAAGACTGAACTTGAAAAAAGTCACTTTAAAAGGTTTCATTTAACAACACGTCACAAAACATGCTGTAAATTGGCAGAAGTGTAAAGAAGTCATTTTGGGTGGCTGGTAATGGGGATTATTTGCCAAAGTCTTGGACCAAGTCAAGATTTTTTTATCCAGTTCATTACTTAAGCATTATTTCAATTAATATAACATGTTAAAAAATGTGATAATGTTTCTGGTCATTAATAAGAATAAAGAGGAAGACTGAAATCTGGAAAAGACACCAGAAACCCACAATCTCAAGTCTTCAGGATTTCACAGAAAGTGAAAAAAATAATAACAAACATGCATATATAACAAAAATGTCAACAATTTGAAAACTGAAGTCTTGATTACATCACAGAGGTGAGATGAGAGATTTAGCAAGATTTAAGTCTGCATTTTGACTGCAAATGACTTAATCCCTATCAATACTCCATCCATCTTGGACTAATTTAAGGTGCAAACTTTAAAGACCAAGTTGTCCTGTGCTGAACTGTATAACACGCCTCCTTCATGGATAAACTTGAAAACTAAAATCACCACACTGACAAACCAGAATCTACTCAGCAAAGCTGGTTAGGAAAATCCTTTCTGTTATTCAACCCTCAACACACACAGAGCCTGTTTTAGGACAGGCTTGCCCAAATCCTATAGTCATTCATGGGATATAATTTTTCTAGCAAAACAGCAAGCAGTAGAAGTCCCATGGATAAACTTGATCATGTCATATCCTCTCACTCTGGATCTAAAAAAAAAAAGACAGAAGTACCTGCAGACTAAATTAAATAACTCTGTAAACAAAAGAACTACTATGCCTTAGTCACCACATATGAGACAAGGTTTCTGAAAGCCATTTTGGGCAAGTGTCTGATCTCACGTTAATAAAAAAGCACAGCTTGAACCACAGTTCCCATACATCCATCTCTCAACCACGCAGGCTGTAAGGAGATCCAAAGCCCAGTCTCGAACCTCAAGCCCAGTGTGAGTGCAGTCGGGGCAGCGGGTGAGAACTGCACACAGCAGTAAGCACTGGCCATTGTGCACAACAGTACACAGGCAGCTCACTTCTCGCAAGCATTGGAGTCAATCCTGGGCATATAAAAATAAAGATATAAACCCTGGTTATTAGTGCCAAATTATTCAAGAATAGCAAGCCTCCAGCTCAAGTAAATCCTCGTAGCTGCACAATGGGTAACAGACATACACTAGCACAAATTAGCTGAGGACCTGGTGTGATATATCTGTTTTATTATATTTAACAGCCTCAGCTCCATGACTATTTTGATGTTTGTCTTCTGAAGGCGTTAACCCTGGAGTCACCTGTCCCAACGATATGCTGATGGTTCAGTTGATACTGAAGCTGAGGTGACACAGCAGGTCACAGCAGCGGAGGGATGTCACCGACAGAAGAGTGCGGCACTTAAGCAAATAGCAGGAAATTGTTCTTAAAGCAGTTCTCTCAGCAGGCTCCACCAACATCCTACCAATTATGCCCTGTCCCACCTGCAGACAATGTCACAGGCTCTTTCACACACAAAAAGCAATGCCACATTTCTTTTTAAAAAAATGTCACCGGCAACACGCAATAGTTTTAGTGCTCTCAGGAACTTGTATGCAGGTACTCTATGGACAAACACACTTCAGTGTTTTATCTCGAATAACTAGGGTGCTTCAGAAGCTACCCCCAATCTGTGTGTTGGATCATTCAATGGAGCTGTATTGGAGTGCACAAGCTAGACCTCCTCGAGATGAAACTGACCTGGAAGGTGCCTTACAGGACCACACCTAAGGCACTCCAGCCCAACAGGACAAGTTGGAACCCACTGAAACATGGACAGCGGGGACTTGGCATCTGCTGCTCCAACTATTTCCTGACCTGATTCAAATTACTTGCAAACATACACATAACCCCAAAGATACATCTAAAGTAGATGATAAGTTATAGTTCAACACATTGCAAGGCACCTTCTGCAAAAAAAAAAAAAAAATACACAGAAAGAACCAAGCTTGTAAATTGGCTTCTGAACATACAAGAATCATACCTTTCCTACAAATAAATTGATGTTAGTATTTGAAGCCTATGGTGTATAATTAAAAATGTCTAATTCACCCAAGACAAGATTGTCTCAGTGAAAGCTTGTCACCTTCTATATGGGGAAGACATGCATTATGCATTTTTTGCACCGATTTATCTTTGTTATGCAATGAGGTATGTTTTAGCAATATATGGCAAACACGCACTCAGTTTCTGTGATTTACTTCTGCTACAATTAGCAGAAGTTAATTTTTGACAGCTGTTTCCCAAAACACAGCAAGGAGAATTTGAGAATAAGCTTCCTTGATACAGCAGAAACAAAAGGGGTTTCTTATGCTTATCTGTCAAGAGGAAAATCTACCACCATTCCTTGCTAAATGGTGTAGGTGAAGAATTTGCCTTTGGAGAATTCACCTTTGAAGGAGCAAGTAGCTTGTTAAAAATTACTGTAATAAATTATGAATTTATAAACAGATTCTAGTTCAGAATTGGTACTGAAGAACACTGAAAGACTTCCTTGGATACATAAGCACTTTCATGTAATTATTCACAACAACAAATAAAAAGTGAAAAAGGGATCTGTATGGAAATGGACACAATACATACATGAAACAGCACTGGTTTGAGAAACTGGTCTCACAGTGCATCTTTAGCTATGTCTCTCATTTAATGGAGCAGGCATTAATCCATCCAGTGCACAAAATTGCAGGACATTATTCTAGTTAGATGACAAGGAAGGCCCAAAAGTGATGATACGATAATCATGGCTCTTTCCTTAAGGCATGTAAAGGTCACAAAATAACATTTAATTACCCACTCTTCTAACATTTATAAGGGAATAAATCAGAACTACTCCAGGGTGAATATCTAGGAATCAACAACAAATCAAAACATAAATGGCAATTATTTCATGTGTCTGAACAAAAACCAAAATATCTTTCTACCAGAGGAAATCAATTCCCCTTCCACATACTCCAACTGGCCTTGGTATTTTGCAAAAATACTACTGCAACCAGTTTGCTGCATTTTTTTAACATTCGTATTATTTTTTTAAGAAAACAGTTTTCACTAACTAAACAACTTTCTTCCACTTTTTACTGATCCGCATGCAAGACTTAAGTTAAATTGGGCCTGAGCACTCATTTCAACTGTATGCTTTGTGAAGAAAGGAAAAAATGCAAAGTTTGAGATTAAGCCAAGCCAATGGTGTCCACTTCTCTATCCACCCAAAAACCACTGTTCAGTAATATCATACCATATGGCTTCCTATGCTGGCAACTTTTCTGTATAGTGGGGGCATGCAATAAAAAGTATGTGCCCCTGTCACAGATCACTTTTTAGGTTGGGGTGAACCAAGCAACACATGCTCTTGTCATACAACTATCATAAGGGAGGAGATCCCAACACACACGTTTAATCAGCAGCACCAGTAATGGGAATGGATCTGTAGACCTCAGGTCATAGATCAGCAACGTATCTGTTCTCTCTCCTTTTTCTGTAATAACAATTGAGAGAGTGAGGGTTCAAGCTGGAACATAGGAGGTTCCGAATGGATCTGTAGACCTCAGGTCATAGATCAGCAACGTATCTGTTCTCTCTCCTTTTTCTGTAATAACAATTGAGAGAGTGAGGGTTCAAGCTGGAACATAGGAGGTTCCGCTTGAGTATGAGGAAAAACTTCTTTACAGTGAGGGTGACAGAGCACTGGAACAGGCTGCCCAGAGAGGTTGTGGAGTCTCCTTCTCATTCTGTGATTCTGTGATTCTGTGTGTGAGATGTGTTACCTAATCATCAATTCTAATGAAGATGTCACAGCCTCAACCCCACCTCTATATACCTTGAGATGTAAAAGAAAATCTTATGAGACTTCGTTATTTTTCTGTTGGGCTCCTCTTCTCTTCATCCAACCTCCATCTGCACGTTTCCAAGCCCTCTGTCTCCCTGTGGACTAACCATATGAATATTTCTGAAATATACAATCAACATTTGGTACCAGTATGTTTCATTTCTATACCGAATTAGGCTTCAAAGGCCTGCTGAGAGACAAGTCCAACAATTTCAAGGTAATACCTATTTGCAGAGTGCTTTGCAGTTCTGTTACTAGAAGAAATAATATTGAAGTGAGAAGATATCTGAAATGTGAACTTCAGGCACAAGAAATGGGTTGTGATGAAACACGGTTTCAAGCATGGCTATCGTTTCGTGTACAGTTGGCATCAAAGCATCGAGGTTTCCCAAATAAGACTTAAACAAAAAGCCTTATCTGATTCCATAAAGCTGTAAATGGGCAGCCATTACCGTCATTCTTCTTAAACTAGGAAGAATCTTATACGTCTATTTAGTGCTGAGCATTTAGAACAACATACACTAACGCTGTCTTTTCCCCATGTTATACAGGTATCTAAGAAAACATCTGAGGAAGAAGGGAGCTATTGAATCAGTATAGCCTAAGCAACAAAACATTTTGGAAAAAAATAGCACCATGGGAGCTAGTTTCCCTTCTTTCAGCATATCAAGAAAGTTTTAGAATTCTCTGTTCTCAAACCACCATCTCCCTGTCACCATTTTCCTTCTTAATTCTGAGTGCAGTTTCAAGCATGCAGCCCTCATCAAAACCAAGAAGAGCTGAGAATTGTTATCTATAGGCAGACCAGACTGCCTGGAAAATAGCCGTAAGAAAGCAGTGATCACTGAGTGCTGACAGCTTAATTCACAGCTAAGGTGCTATTAAAACAGTTTCCAGTGTTCCAAAGATGTTCCAAAAATCAGCTCTCATAACCCCACCACGATACCTGGTCATGACAGTAAGAGAATGACCATGTAATCCCCGTACTCTTCCTTTAAACACAGAGGATTAGCAGATCATGTATTTGT
Organism: Pterocles gutturalis; assembly: GCF_000699245.1. Taxonomy (NCBI): domain Eukaryota; kingdom Metazoa; phylum Chordata; class Aves; order Pterocliformes; family Pteroclidae; genus Pterocles; species Pterocles gutturalis. The sequence continues at coordinate 186,896 of NW_010128198.1, forward strand.
TTAAATCTTCATTGTACCAGACAGTCAGAAGTCATGATAAGAGAGAACCATGCTCCTAGTCACGACTAATAAAGCAGAGCTTGTCATTTCTCTTGGGGTCACTAGAGCTGGATTAAGCCTATCTAGCTTCCTTTACAAAGATATATAGGATACACTTTTAAATGTAAATGACCACTGCAGACTGTGTCAAATTAACTGAAGAGCTACTTAGGATGCATTTATTATCACAATAATACTGCTAGTCAAGTATTGTTGCAATTAAAGCAAGACCCATCTCTTATAACAACATAGGGACAGGCGTGGATTACAGGAGTGAGCAGTAAAACCAGCTGACTAAAAGGACTACAGCTCTCCTGAAAGAAGGCACACTTCACTTCTGCATAATTTGGTATTTCACCATATAGTTCTGCCCAAGGGGTAGAAAGTTCAACCACAGATGAATAACAAAGAAATCTCTAAGATAGTCTCTGGGCATCCTTGATATCCAGAACAATTAACATCCATGTCTGTGAAAGTCCTGGGTACCAAGCATAAGCATGCCTCTGGGCAGAAGTACCCCACAGTTGTTTCATTCTCTTCCCTTTATAGGCTCCTCTGGCAAGTGGCTTGAGAACAGCCAGAAGCTACATCAAGGGAACTTGTACCTGTGAAACAGGAACATTTTCTATGAATTAAGAAAACACATTCAGATGTCACTACAAGCCTCTGGGAGATGGGACCCCAAGCAAATTAACCCCCAACTCCCCAGGGACTTCAGCTGAATCTTGCCAAGGCAGAGTCAAGCAGAGACCGTGTCGTCAAAAACATCTGCACAAACCCCAGTGAGCGGCATCTGCTGCTGGAAACGGATAGAGCTCCGAAAAGCACCGCGACTTTCTTCCTCCCCTCTCATTCAAGCCCAGTCAACAAAAGGATTGTTTTGCAGACCCTGGGGTTAAACTGAGGAACTCTCCTCAGAACTGTTGAATGAGGAGCTGGACACCACTGTTAGCTCCCTAAAGCATCGAGAGCTGCTGTTTAATCTTCTAACGCACTCCAGGCAAGGTCATTTTTAATCCCGTGAACAAGACATCACACAACTGATTGGCAAAACCTTTCTAGAACTGCATCAATTCAAAAAGAATTTCCCAACACTTAGCCGTAGTTAAAAGAATAGTAGCTATAACTGATTTGGAGTGATTAAAAGGATAAATCACCAAAGATGCTGGGGAAGATAACGCCAGTGGAGTGAATAAATGTTCTGGGTGCAGAAGGAGACAGGCTGGTTTATCAGCCAAAAGCGTGGAGCCTCAAACCTGAGGCTATTAGGATTAACGTTGCTCTGTCCTTTAAAAACCCCCTAATGTATTCAGCAAAATGAAAGAGGAAGAATGTGCCTGAAGTGAGGGAACGTCATGACAGCCCTGGTCTGAGAGCCCTGGAAACGCTGGGAACCAAATCCTTCAATTTGGCAGCACAAAAGTCAAGAGACAGCAGGACCACGGATGGTCTGGAGAAACCCTCTTCGCTCTGTCGCACTTTTTCAGGTTACTCTAGTCTGAGGAGTCAGTTCTTCAGGTACAGCATTATTTAATTTTGTCTCCAGAGATTAGTTTTGGCATCATCACCAAAATCAGTAGAAAATTTTGTGGACGAGACTGTTGAAAGGGCTGCACAAGGAAATATAATTGCCTGATATTAAATATTTTTTTTAACATTAAAAATTTTGGTTGTATTTCAAATCTTTTGATAAAAGGAAATCAGATGCTTTCTGTCTTGAATACAGGGAATAAATTCCAGCACATACCCCTTTGTGAAATATAGCTACATTTGGAGATGCAGAGCCAAGACTGGCACTTCCCTTTGGTCCTGAAAAAAAGATCCTCTAAAATATGATCATTTTGATCTTCCATAGATCTGGAAATTCACTAATCACTTCTATGTGTGAGTAGCTCAGCATGAAAAAAAAATACTATTACTCCCTTCCATAGCTTTAGCAAGACAGGTATCAGCACGGCATATTCATATATCCCTCTGTGGATTTATATGTAAATAAGCAAACATCTTCCTGGAGGTCTCTTATTTTCTGAAGAACCCTTTTGGCTATTTGCTATTAAAGCTGTATCCGTACATATAATATTAGGCTGCCCTTTGGTCTTCATAGAGAAAAGAGGCTGTCAGAAAGCTATCTGCCTTTTTCCAGAGGCTCACACAAAGCAGCCATGCTTTCAGGGGTAACAATATTCTTTTTAAAGCAACGTCTACAGATAGTAGCTGTTTTTTTCCACAAGTAGCTTATACAGCACTGAAAATGGGCTCTCTATGTAGAAAGATGGAGTGTAATAAAAACACCATTCCTAATCTGAAAATTTAGCAGACACTGGATGAGCCAGTTACACATTTTGGGGTTTCACTGCCAGGGGAAAGCAGTCCCCTACATCTCCTGGACCACTAGGAATGATTTGGAAGACTAGTCATTATTTCCTCTTGGTTTTCTCCCTCCTATTAGATCCAGCAGAGCTCCATCTTGGCATGTACAATTCCCCCCTGGGTAAGGAGAGAAAGAAGCAATTAAGTACAAAATGCTAACAAGATGTCTGAGTGAGGCAACTGTGTTTCTGAAGTATCTGTGGGTTTTTGTACACCTCTAAAAATCATTTCTAGGTCAGAGAAAAATAAAAGTTCGGGTAAACCTAGAAAAAAGTGTCATATTAGGATATTTATATAAACTGTCATTCTTGTGTTTTCCCCAAACCTCATGTGCTCTAAGCAATCAATCAACAGCCTCCACAATCAGACTTTGAGTCCTGATGGAGTAGGAAGATGTCATCCACGAAGGAAAACATGTGGAAAATCTGTTAGCCATGTGTGTCATTACTGATGTCAACATTTAAGTAAATATGCAAGAACTTCCTAAGATTCCTACAGACCTACTGCAACAGAAATAACAGAGAAAGCTTTACCAGATTAAATGGGGCTACATTTATCTCAATCTTTTCTCCAGTTACTGTGTTTTACAGGTCTGTAACACCAGTATATTTTCTAGGACCAGGAGCAATTTGCAAAGTGCTGTAGCAAATAATTCGGGAGCAATTCATTAGATTAATGGAAGTTTTCAGCTTCAATTACTGCCACAAAGACCTGAAAATAAACACGTATTCTTAATATTTTCTGAATGAGAGACACTAATTAATTCCAAGTGGCAAAAGCAGCATTCAGATCCTAGAGGCTCCCACCAGTTTCACAAAGCCAGAGTTACAAACTGCAGCAACCATCAGCAGGGATGGTGCGCTCAGATCACAGACAGATCACAGCAATTTTACAAGGGGAGGGAGGAATTAGCCACTTTTCATCTAAATATTACACAAGTATTGATGAAAGCATCCTCTAGATCGAATTAGGATGAAACTTTCCGCTCATTTATAGCCATGTACAAGACAGCAGTGGATGTTATGGGACATACATTAAAAATTAGAGATTAGAAAACCAAAAAAATTTGGATTAAACAAGAACAATGTCCAAAGCTCGGAAACAAGGCACCCTACACAAAAGCTTATTACAGGCTGCGTACATCTCTGTTATGGTAAAACCCAAATGCACTGTCATTAAGTTTTTAAAAAAATCAAACAGAGTCCTGAGCAACCTCCAATTTTAAGCCACTAAATCTCAGTGATAGTTTTTATGGAGAGTTCAAAAGCAAAGCAGAAAAGTCGAAGTCCAAAGGTATCACAATGGCAGATCAAAGTGTGAAAAGGGATTAATGGCATCTCCAGCAAATGAAGTTTAAAATTCTAGTGTATTAGAGAAGGTCTTTTTTGAAATGGTAATAGGCTATACCTGAGCTGAAAAGACAATTAAGACAGTGTTAATTTTTTTATGGTATCTGGCAGTAATATTTTTATCCTGTTAATTATACAGTAGACAGCAAATGTATATAACATGATAGCTCCATGCTGAGATGACATGCCTGCTGCCTAGTTAAGTGGCTACATTTATCCTATAATTAGCTTGCAGGAATGTGATTTGCATTGCATACCTAAGAGTATATATAATGTCAACTATGCCACAAAAGCCTAAAATGGAAACTGACACTCTCTTAGCTTTGACCTCTGGATATAACAAGGTGATGCCTCTCGTGACCTCCTGCTCTTTGTATTCAACCACACACAAGAAACACATTGAAGTCATGCTAAATGTATGACAAATTCCAAATGTATGGAAATTTAAAGTCAGGGCAGAAAATCAGGGCTGATGCTTCAGCCTGAACTCACCCCTTCCCAGGGAATAAGGATAACGATGGTTAAAAGGCAGCATCTGTGATTTATTGGCACTAACTTCAAATGTTTGCTCTTGTAGGTAGAAGACAGCTTTTAAGACTTGGAGGATAGTTTCCTATATAGAGATTTACCTGGCACAGGAAAGATGTAGCTTCTCTATGTAACTACATATATAACAACTTGTTTTTAAAACTCTATGTTAATATTTTCTGTATTTTCTGAAAATTCTCTGTGGGGGTAGGTGTAGAGGACTTTGCTGCTCTAGATACCGCACATCTGGGTGAGCAAACACTGGGATGAAATCTTGACCCTCTGGCTGAAGACACCTTTGTCAGCAATTTCATTTCTGCTACTGTCAGTGAGGGACAGACTCTGTTACTCTCATTTCAAGCAAGCTATCACCCCATTCTGAGTTATCCCACCCATTTTGAACTGTTTGTCCATATGTCACAACTTTTTATTTTGGTCCAAGAACATTTTGTACCACATTGCTTTGAGAAGAAACCTCACCAGCTGGACTCCAGCCTAACACTAGCCATGGAGGGCGAGTACTTGGGAGATCCTGCCCTTGCAACATGGCCAGAATTGGGAATCTTCACAGGCAGGGGGGGAAAAAAGAAAAATAAAAAAAAAAATCACCAAGTCAGAAATACCAAAGCCAGGTGATAGACACAGCATCTCCGAGGAGCACACGGAGGGAGGAACATGGGGCACACATGGCGATTGTGGGACTGGCCTAGGAAGAATGTTGGATGAAAGCAAGAAGTCAGGGGAGGGTGAGAAATGCAGTGAACAAAGGGAATACAGAAGGGACCAAGAAAACTCCGACCCAACCACCCTCGTGGGCAAAAGCCTTCTCCATGAAGCACCACTTGGGCTTGGGAGCCTGTTTCTGAGACGACACTGTAAGAGCTGCTACTAATAACAATAACTACACAGCACTAGCACACGCAAGAAGATTTCTACTTACATCTGTAAAATACTTATTTTTGATTTCAGAAAATCCACTCACTTAATTTTTCTTTACTTTTACACCAAAAGAGTGGAAGCACCTACATCTTAGCACAAATATTTAGGTGCTTTTTGACACATTCCCATCTGACTGACGCTAAGTCATTTATGATTCCTCGCACCAGATTTCCAGCCTTTTCACCACGCCCAAGCTGTGCTTGCTGCATTTTCTCCAGGTTGCCTCATAGGTTTTGATGCCATATGAAAATGCACAAGACATTCTCCATTAAACCATTCACCTTTCGTTATAATTTGCTTTCATGCCTGCACAAATACTCCAATGTTATGTGCCTTTAATAATTTGTCAGCTTCTCAAAAATCTTTTATTTAACTGTGTCTCGGGAATCTTTGTTTCAGGAAACCGCTTACCTTGGTGCAGTAGGTCTTCTCTAATCAAGTGGAGCTTACTGTAGCTCCCAGGACTTGGTCTGATACAAAACTCAGGGCAGCTATCACACTCTTGCTTAGAATTTTTCCTTTTGAAATAAGCCTATTATTCTGTCTCTTTTTGTTCATGATGAAATGATACTCTAAACTTCTCTATTTAAAGTACACAACATGCTGTCAAGTATGTGTTACTACATCTGTTTGCCTTATTGAACAGCTGAAAAGCATTTAAAACTATTATTCACTTTTTTATTACTATTCAGTACATTTTTGTGTATGTTCTGGCCAATATTTTTTTTTAATAATAATGTCAATTGTTACACCATCACCTGGTGTGGCTGGCAGCTGTGTTCTTAGGACAAATCTGGAGACATCTGGGGTTTAATTTAAAGCTCCAGTTCCTGGAAGCATATGATTAGATAAGATTTGTTTTGTTTTTTCTTGGGATGGAGGTGTGTGTTTGCTTAAAAAGAAAGAAAAAAAAAAGAAAAAAAAAAAAGGAAAAAAGCTTGGTCTAGTGAGGAAAAGCTTCTAAATGTAACCCCAGTGTATCCCCAAAGGATCAGAAACATCAGGCAAATAAACAGACCTTCATGCTTTACTATTTTTCATTTCAGACTTGACTGATCATTTCAGGGCATCCTTAGACATGGAACATTTCCACAAAATCCGCATGTATGCTTACACATGCATACACACGCTTTGATGGGCTATGAAAAACAGTAATTTAGTAATTGTCATCAAGAGATAATAGAAATCTTCCTTGCACCTTCTCTGTCACCCCAGCAGCTCATCTGAACCAGCAATATTTCCCAACAGTAAATAAGAACTAAGATGCTACTGTGAACTTTCCTACTAACGCTTTACCAACTTCAGCAACCGATTCCAGAAAACGTGTGGAACCATCACCAATTCCCAGTGTCTCCAACAGGACCAGGCATTGAACTGCGGCCCCAGACCATCATGAGGCATGTAACAGGCAAAGTTTGCAGCGACTTTGTTACATATGATGCAAACTGCATTCAGAAGAATCTGTGGTCCTTCATATACTCAGTGCTTTTTTTTTTTATTTAATTAAAATACAACTATTTTTCCAAACCCACAGCTTTTTAAGATTCTAATTTGCTCCTTTAAACAACTCTCTTCAGTTAACCTGATAAGCAAAGCTTTTCCAAAAATCCCATAACATTATCGAAGAATCAAACAGCAGGATGCTGGAGGCGCTGTTTAAACAATAGCTATTCCTTGTCTTGATGGCGCACCTCATTTTACATGTTGAAACACAAGCAGCTTGATTAATCTGAGTGGGCACTAAAGTACGTAGCATGGTTTCTGCCCTATGGGAAGGCATTTGTGCCAGGTGGTAGAAACATTCACCCTGAAGACAAATGGATAGTTTTTAATAACACTGACAATTTTCTCTGGACCTGCAAGAAAAGTGTAAAAGCCTTCAATTCTGAATTTGGCTTTCAAGTTGCTGAAGTCAGCCTATCAGGGGAAAAAAAAGACATGAAAACAAACACTGGTTTTACCCCACAAGCCCTGAATTGGGCACATCCATCCAACTACCCAAGCCTTATTTCTGGCTTCTCACACAACACTGTATGTCCTCATAACTACAGGCAGCCCCTAAGCATGCAGCCCCTCTCCTTGGGCTTTTGCTGGCAATGTTCGGACCTCCAAATAAAATGAACAGTCCAAGTTTCATGAATTTCTCAGTTTCCCACGAACCAGCTCTCTAGGGCAGCCACCATCCTAGGGCAGCTACAGGTTTCCCACGGAATATTTCCCATTGACTTTACTTGAGAAGCTCCTTAGTCCTCTGCTCTCCCTGAAAGTCACCATTAAACACCAAAATAGTTTATAAAGAGCAACTTTTCCACAAAGCCAGTCTTGATATGTATGAAGGACATGTCACATGTCCATGCCAAGGTGAGGTACCTACAAGGACAATTCAAATGGGGATGCCTTGGATAAATATCACCAAAAATCCACTTCCCCAGCCTGCCCCTTCCAGCGTTGTTTTCACAAGGGTCTCCATCTGCTCGCTAACGGGGAGAACACAACATAAAATTCCAGAGAAAAGGTGTACATCGAAGCGTCACTCCGAGTACCTACACTTATATCAACATTTAACTGGAAATCAGTCTCACTCTACAGTGGGTGAAATATCCTTTGTGCAGTATGATAGTGCCCCCAGGAAGCCTGGAAAATAAATGCCATGTAACTAACGCATTTCAGATACAACGTGTGCGCACACTCTGCGGGTTAAGCGAGAGGGAGAGGTTACAGGAAGCTAGTCTCAGTTCCTAGAGCACCTGAAAAAATGTTGGTTTTTGAAGACAACCCCAAGGGGAAAGCTTGTGAGAAATCTTCTAAATGGTGTGAAAGAAACACAGCGTTAAGATCTGCTAGTTTAAACAAACATTTTTGTTTTGTCTTTAACTGGAGCTAATGAAGTGCCCCACTTAGTCTGAATCGCTAAAGGGTTATAACAACTAATACCAACATCGCCTTAGGTCAAGAAGCATGAGCTCAGCAACTACCTTTTAGTATTCAAGAGCTGCTGCAAAACAAGCATGGAAATCCATTGAAGCTGAAGAAATAGATCCACCTTCAGCTCTGCTTTGAAATCGCCAGTGTTTGCTGACGGAACCAGAGACAGTGGGAGCTACGATTTATCACAGCAAACACTCCAGCCATTTATGCAGCTGATGCTGAGAGATGTAAACAATGCTTGAGATTATAACTATGCGTGTGCATATATGCATATATATGTATATCATATATCTAGTATATATATAGTCAGTATTAAGCAATCTAACAATTTTCTAAATAATTGGTCTTTTTTCATTAGATGACCTTGATACTATCTTGGAGAAGCAAAACAACTGAACAGACACGTACAGAAGAAAATTCTGAATATAAAAGTAAAAAAGCAGCTCACATTTTAAAGATGTTACTATGTTATTCTAATATGAAGCTGAGGAACAGCACTGAACTTGCTTCCATAGTAAAGGTCATATGCAGTTTGCCTTCTTTATATAAGAAATAGCCTTGAGCAAGAAGAACTGTTCTATTTCCTTCTCCCAGAGAAAGTTGATAGCAGTGATCTCTAGCTGATGAAGGATACTGCAAGACCAGCTTTGGTTTTTTGTAACCTGAGGGCTCCCCCATTATAGACAAAATTAACATTTTATTAAGTATCCACTTAACATTTTTTACATGTATACACATTCACATCAAATCCTAACATAAAAAAGCTGCTTTCAGACCTTGCTCTGCAGGAAATAATTTGTGATCCCTCATTTGATCTGAAGGAATGGTGTAAGCAGGGATCCGAGGGCAGTGTTTCCACTGATCCAAGTGGCACATTGCTTGTCAGCAGAATTAGTGGCACCAGAACAATCCCAGCAACGTTGGCTAAAGGTTTTCCTCAGTCCTCCAGTATTTTGAAATATTCTCGCCTTGTTGCACTTTGTAACGTGGAGGGAGCGGTGAGGACTCCCAGGCTTTGCTTACAATTGATTTAACTACACTTGAACTAAAACCATTTCATTAGCTCAACTGAACCAAAAGTTATATTTGCTTTACAAAGTCATACCATCACCCGAAGCAGACAAAAAGCAGGTAGGACAGTTCACTTCTAATACCAGGACTGCAAAAGTCACTGTGACACTAGGAGAACTGCAATGTGGTGATGGAGAACCGGCAAACTAACAGCACTGCCTTCCCTAGATGGGCAGAGCATGTTCCTAGCTGAGAAAGCTTCGTGTAGATTGGTGGCTGCTGCAAATAATGTCCCAGCTTTTACTTTTCCATTAAGAGGAGCACTTTCCTTCGGCCAGCTAACTGGCATCAAAAAATACACCCACATCAACCAGCAATTCCTAAGCACGTTGTCCATAATCTCATGGAAAAAGCAGGCAGATAAATTTTTTTAAACTTGGTCTCAAAACTACCAGCCTATTTTATATTTATTTTTCACATAAGAAAAAAAAATTAGGTTATAATTACTCATTGTGCTTGTGCACAAGCTCAGTACAACTGCACACACAGTTGATAAGGCAGAGCCAGGGCACCTCAGGCAAATATTTCGATTCTGGCATGTGGCACACACGAGGGTAATGCCACACGGAGAAGGCACCGACGGAATGAAGCACTGCAAAAGCCGAATTCTGGGCTGGCTGTGTGTCTGGGAAGTAGAGAAACGCCTAAATACAGTGTTTTTAGACTTCACCAATAGGAAGCACATAAAACGCTAGAAATGCCTTTGATCTTGGCAAAATTAGGAGATAGGACTGTATTTGGGTCAACCGCCCCTTCCTTTCGCACCCTTGTAAAAGAAAAAAAATCTGAAGGAAGAGCAGCACAACAAAGACAGCATTGCTCCTTTGAATAGAGACAATAGAGGCGAGCATCTCCCAAATAAAGATATTGTGATTAGGTTATACATTCCTTTTTTTAAAACCTGCATTAATTTTGATTTATATTTAAATAAAAATGATTAAATTTTATCTTCTAAGATGGAAATGTTGTGATAAATACTGGCCCATGGCCAAACTAATCTCTAAAGCCTACAGCTTACAGCCCCTGTTGTCTTGTATGGATATTTGAATGGCAATGGGTTTTATCAGTATTTCTAAAGGCACTCATTTAATTATGTGGCTGTAAGAATTTTCAAAACCCCAAAGAATTAACACTACCAATACATATTCATATTTCTCAAATTAATTCAACCTGAACATTTGAAAAATATTAATTTAAAAAACACACTCATTTATTTTTATTTCTGTAAACATTCAGAGCTCTTTTCTGGTCTTGTTTATGCATTCATTTTATTTTTGTATAATCATAAAAAAAAAAAAAGATGGAGTGAGCTCTCTTTATGTTACATAATGCTGGCAATTGATCTGTTTACAACGGGGTGCATTATCCAAGAAAATGAACCCAAGAGCGAAGGAAGGCAGTAGCCCATGACAAAGGGCAAGTCCTGCTTGTTTAGCTCGTGTGTGCACATGGGGGAGCCCGATTCTGGTCCCACTGGTGTGATCCTGACTTCCATGCTGCAGCTCCCAATTTACAGAGCTGCGAGGCCAAACCCAGGCCAAGCAACTTCACTGAGCCACTTACACACCAGGGATGTAAGATGAAGGTCATTTTTTTAAAGGGTTTGATGACACAGGAACACGGACTCCGTCACTGTGCTTGCTCCTGAGGAGCTTTTCCAAGCGATGGTCATTTCGGTGCCAAGTACAAGAATGAAAACAAGGAGGCAGGGCAGAACATGACCATTGCTGGTCTGGTCCTGAGGGACTCCAGAGCAGCTGCAGACTTCAGATTGAAAAATAAGTCCATCAATGGATGCGCTACGTCCTACACAAAAGCCAAACACAACCCTATTCCGTACAATGACCAAGTGCAGGATCACTGGCTCCCAAACAATAGTCCACGTGGCACCGTGTTTGCCACGGAGAAACGCTACCAATACACTGATGTCCACTGTGCCTTACTTGTACAGAACAGGGCTGGGGACCACCGCCCTAGGCTGCGTGGGATACACAGTTAACGTACAGGCTTGCTCTGTTGTATCAACTCAAATTCAACCCTCTGCTTACCATTGCAAAACAACTTTTTTTTTTTTATTCACTGAGTGCTATTTAAAAAAAAAAAAATTGGGGACGGTCAGCCTAAACAGATTTTTGGGAGTTATGTATTTGATTTTTGAACAAAGAAAAAAAAATTTCAATGTAAACCAAAGCTTTGCTGTAATTGGTAAACTGAACATTGCAGAGGACCCAGAGGTTAGTTTATACATAAAGATTTGTAAATGAAAAATGTTTTCACCAAACAAAAAAATGGAAGTGTTTTATTTAAAAATGATAAAATAAATCAAGTCTAACTGAAAATTGAGGGGTGAATTTTTTGCCAACTTGTTTACTCTGTACATTTAATTTTGATTTCCCATGTTCTACACACAGCCCATAGCAATATGGAGATTATCAAAACAGAAGCCAGAGCACCACTCTTTGCAGGCCCCTCTACACACCGGCGCAGTTTTATAAAGCTGATACTTTAGGAAACACAAACTTTCCTGCTTGAGCAATTATCACTCTGACATCACACTCCAGGTATGCAATGTTGTGTCTCCTGACAACTGTTTGCCCAGTTTGACAGGGCACACGGGTACCTTAATTAGGGCTCTTTCTTCTCTACAAGCTCATATACAATTATTATGGCATCACTCTAACATATTTACCACACACAGGAAACAAAATGACACTATCACTTTTTAGCTGTCACTTAAACTAAACAATTCACAGATGCAGATGGTTATTTCTAGAAAAAGATTCACCACTTCTATTAGCAAGCAGAAACCGCAAGAAGATTAAACATTTTGAGAAACACAAAATCGGCCCTATTCCTTAGGCATCTACCCTATTTCAAGAGTATGTCAGATAACCGATTTTTTTTTAAGGCTTCTTATAACCCACATACTTCTATCAGTTTAACATAAGTAATAACAAAACTAAATTCCCTAC
>NW_010128198.1:199122-219057 GCF_000699245.1 Pterocles gutturalis
TAAGGCTGCTTAAAGGACTTGCTTTGCTGCAGAAGCCATGACATAGAGGACTGAAATCTCTAATGAAATGCCTCGTACATTGATTTATGCAGCTTTAGTGGTACCATTAACTGAAAATTGTTCTTTTCACGGGCTTATAGAGAATCTGGTGGCTGTCATTGTTCATGATTCAGTGAGAAGACTGGGTCGAAAATTACTAGTGCATTTGGGTGGATATAGGAAGGATGGAAATCTGTCCTCATTTTGGGTTAATATTTCATATAACAACAAATATAAACCTCCGATACCTAAAAATATATTAGATTCCATCACTAACACAGCTGTCATTAATAACATCTTTAAAAGTCTTCCTGTTTAGAAAAAGAATTTTTTTTCAAGTATAGTAAGGTATATTTTGGGGGAAAAAAATACATACACACATATATATAAATATTTATATAGACACGTATGCATGTATATATATGTAAGAATAACCAGGCAGTAGGCATTTAAAATTGTATTTCAGATACTAATGCAAGCAGCTAATCCTATTTACATTCATATTAGCCCTGGGTATCTTTTTCCCTAAGATTTACACATTTGTATGCTTGCATGAGTTGAACTGCTTTTTGCATGATATCAGTACTTTTGTAATTTAAATCTATAAAAGGCAATTTCTTTTAAATATACTTCCTAACAGTGGGTGAAAGAAGCACTAAACTTATTTGAGAGCTGTACACATCAGTAAACATGTGCACTGAACTCCAGGCAATGTGCTGGGAGAGAATTAATCTTATACTGTATTAGCTAAACAGAAAGATTCTGGGACTCAAAGTAACAACCACGGAAAATATCCAAGCGTTTTCTTCCTATTACCTAGAAAAGGTATATTTTTTAGGATTATGATTTTAAAAATCCAAGCCTTTTTTTTTTCAATGAGCGGATAATTTGATATTTCCTCAACTTACTCATATTAAAATTTGTAACAAAGGTAGTCCGTAAATAGCACTAATTAATTTTACTGATCTCTAACTTTGACTACTTTAATCTTACCTTAATTCTAAGAAACATCGCAGAGACCATATTTTTATTTAATGCTGGTACTCCCTACAAATATATAAAGCCTGGAGTTAAGGATGAATGTTTCAGTAAAATTATAAGGAATTAGAGGGAAGTCTTTTTGGGAGAGACATGAAAATCAAGGCATTTGTACAAGAAATTCTTCAGCTATGCTTGAGAACAACACTACTTGAGTTGTAGGACTTGGGCTGCGTGCAATAACTGATAATGCCTTTTTGACTGTTTCTTTGATTTTATATGTTGTTTTCATATGAAACAACAGAATTCAAGTGTGAGGGAAGAGACCGAGTTTGAAAACTCTTTCTAAAATGGTCAGTAAAATAAATTTTAATCTCCTGTTGACATGTTCTCCAGAGGCTGGTGAACACCACATTTCTGCCTTTCTTCTGCAGGTTAAGTCCATCCCCTGCCCCGGTCTTTTCTTCTGCTCTCCCGCACTCCTTCCTTTCTTCTTCCCGGATCCCAAGCTCTTCTGCCCAAGCACCCGTGCTCTACCCACCTTGCCATATTTCCATGAACCTCCTGGCATGCTCTCTCTTTCCTTTGACTTCTGGAGCCTCTCTTACATGTCTCTTTCTACCTCGCCTGTCTTGCTTGTCAATGCCATTTGATAACAATGCCTTTATAGCTGTTACTGTGATTACTCATGCATAACAAGATGTTGGGAACATGTTGGAGACAAATATTCTCAGATTCCTAATGCCCTTTCTAAAAAAAAAAAAAAAAAAAAATCAGCCACTTGCAAAAGGAGAGAGAAGGTGGTGAGGATTTATTGCTCCCCCCAGCTCTAAATTATGCCAGCACAACCTTCATCTCAGAACAAACCAGTCTATATTCTCTCACATAATCTGATAATCTGTTGCCACACAGAAATGTATATCTGTGTGCTTCTATTTCTATACGTCTAAAAATGCGATCACATTGCCTAGAAGAGCACAGTTGACAAACTTTTCATAAATAAGTAGTCTAGAAGTAGATGTGAATTTCACATGTTGTCTCATCATAATCTTCAAAATAATGGGCAAATACTATCAGTAGTTGCAAAGACTAGCTGCTGCAAGTCTCAAGAACTGCATTTAACTGCAGCAGCACCACGTTATCTCATGTCCTTTTCTGCCTTACTCCTAAAGGAGTCAAGAGCATGATTCTGTCCATTAAGAAGGGCTCTTGCAGGTATCCTTTGAGGAACCGTCTCTCACATACGGTGCATCCAGAGCTGGTTCAACGTGACCTCCTTTTTACCCATCCTTTAGGAAACAGCTCTGCAGAGCAGTTCTTTCATTTTAGTCCTAGCATTTTAGACTTGAAAACTGGATGCAAATATTGGCTTAGCAATTCCCCAATCACCCAACAGGATCAACTGGAATTGATCTCCACTCTTTGAAATTAGCAGATTTTACACAATCCTCCCTGTCAGACTTTTTTTTTTCCCCCCTCTTTTTTCTTTTTTTTTTTTTGGGGGGTGGGGAGGGAGAAGGAGAGATAGGAGGGAGGCGAGGAGGAGGAGTGGTGAAGGGCAACCCAGCAAACAATGGACAGCCATGGAAAGGGACTGTGTTGCTAGTTTTAAGTGTCTGGTTTTGCTGCAGCCTGTGTCAAGTTCCAATATGGATATGAAGTCAGTGGCAAACTAATACCCTCAACTTTAGTTAAAAGAACTATAAATCTGAAATGAATGTATAAATAATATGCAACTGTCTAGACAGTATAGGTCACTTGCAAAGAGACTGGGTCAGGAAAAGATTGTCCATCAGTCAGACAACCATAACTGATTCTGATGCTAAATAACGGTTTAGATATTCAGTATTCTATATATGCGAAAGGCTTCACTGAGCATTGGATCTTCCCAACCAAAGTAGCCTTCTACTTATACATATCTTTATGCAGCCATAAGAAAATGCACATGCTATTTAAACATTAAAATTAATGCCAAAAGAAAAAGCTATTTAGCAAGGGACTGGAACCAACCTATGTAATTGGCTTTTGGTAAAGCAAAAATAACTATCATACTCTAGCAACAAAAAACAACCTATTCTTATGATACCAATAGAATCTTAAAAAGGACAAGAAATAAAACTTTAAGCTGACAATGAAACTTATTTCCACTTATAGAATCAGCTCACAGATACATTCAGGGAGTTGTGTGCCGTATAGTCCTACTTTGCACTCCTGCATTTCAGAACGTGCTAACTCTCAGGTATCACAAATGTAACCATGCTGCTACACATGCTTTTGGAATTATTCTGTGCATTGTAATGCATTTTTGCCACTATTTTAGTAAAAGAAGTAGGTGTTCTTCAAGATAATGATACTGCTATCCTAATGCTTTCAGGATATACAGCAAGTTTTGGCAGGACTGGGGACCTATAGACAAGACCTATACAAATATTTCATTTATTGGCAACTTATAAAGCACATCTATATATCTGCTAAAAGGAAAAAGAACATACATGGGTAACAAATCTGGCATATGCACCAGCTGGCACAGCTGAACAGCAGGTGTTATCACTGCAAGATGCAACCAAGGGCTGGGGGTGAGTCCCAACCCAAACACATCCCAGAATAAGAGATTGGGTCCTGTAACTCCAGGGATGCAGCAGATAACTAATTCCTTCCAGACGTTGTTTGATTTCAAGAGGGCTCCACATCAATGCCTCACTGTAAGCCTGTGCAACATGCTGCCAAACACATCTAAGAACATATTCGGGTACTCGGTAATAGACTGCCATCAAACCGAACTGCAATATCAGTAGTATAGCAGCTCGTTATCCTGGATGTATTACAACTTGCCTTCTAAACCCTGCTGGTGTTCATTCTGAGTGGAAACACACAGCTCATCCTGATATTCAATTCTGAAACCTGCTAGTGTGTAGTAACTATATTTTTCAATGGATATAACTTGATTTATTACAAAAAAATTTTCAAATATCTTTACCCCTTACCCTACCTTTATATCTACGAATGCTGTCAAACATTTCTCCACAGAAGCTGAAAATTTGTGGTTTGATCTCAGGCTATGCAGACCTACCCTAGTTCAACTTGCATACAAGACATCAGCCCTATTAAGAATTTTAAATGCCACATGCAAAGAGAAAGAAAAAACAAAAACTGTGAAAGTTAAACACTGTCATGGTTGGACCCAACTAGGAGGAGCGAATACCATGCAGCCACTTGATCGCCCTCCCTTCCTCCCCAGGGCAGGGGAGAGAATTAAAGGGGTGAAAGGAAAAGAGACTCGTGGGTTGAGATAAGAACAATTTAATAACTAAAATACAATAAAACTGAAAATAATAATAATAATATACAAATGAGTGATACACAATGCAACTGCTCACCAGAAGATGACCAAGGCTCAGCCTGTTCCTGGCTAATGATCCTGGAGCAGGGAGAGTCCTGAAACCACAGCTGCAATCCCAGAAAAGAGAATAGCCTGAGACTGAGAGCCAACCAAGAGAGGGTCCTACTGAAAGAGAGAACTTCCAGACAGATCCTCATCCATATACTGGACACGATATGCACGGTATGGGATAGACCACTGGCCAATTTAGATCTCAATCCTAAACCTAAGGCTGAATCCTAGGCCAGTAGTTGGGGCCGGGCTCCTGCAGACACTGACACAGCAGAGAGGCTGAAAAGACTTTGGCTGTCCTGGCAACAACTGTAAACATCAGAATGTGATCAGCTGCCTTCTCAGTACAGATCCAAAACACAGCCTCTCATTAGCTGCTACAAAGAAAGTTAACTCTGTCCCAGCTGAAAGCAGGACAAATGCAAAGCTTGATCCTGCCAGTCCTGGGGCTATGAGTAGCAAAGGTTGCACTGAAGTAAGAGGCATTACATTCAGCAGCGATGACAATAACTATACCCAGGTTGCACACGCGACTCTCTTGCAACTTACACTAAGAGGAGGCAACTCAGTGCTTCCAAAAAAATCACATCTACAGAGCCAGGTCAGTTAGCCCCTTGCATGCACACACGCACACTGCACTCTGACACTGTGCAAAGAGTGCAAAACCCTGACCTACAAACATGAAGCAAATTTCCCATGTTTAAGGATTCATATGCTGTCAGAAAACACAAAGACAGGGACGTGCCCAAGTTTCTTCTAGGGTTTCACTGCAAAATGGTTGCCCATTTCTATCAGTGGAGTATCGTCAGCACTTTCACTCTCTTAACTGGAGACGTCTGCATTTTTACTCTAAAATCAAAAATGCTTAGAAGTCAATATTACATACAAGATTTGAAAAAGAAAGATTTGTTTTTAATCAAGGCTAACACAATGATGAAGACACTGAAGTTATCATTTAAGCCGTTTGGGCTAATCCTGTTCTTAATTAAAAAGACCTCTTTCCAGTTGAGAAAAAAAAATAAAATCAAGATATACACAGTTAAATTAAAATGTTACATTTTGGGAAGTTTTTTTGCAGGTTTTGGAAGGAAGAGATTTCGTGAGAGATCCTATTAGCTGATACTATTCTTTGTTTCTCCATTAGCAGCCTACAGGCAGAGATTTAAGGCTCAGATACAAAGAGATTATGCCAAAATAGCTGTTTCTGAATAAGTTCACGTGTGGACACTTTTATTCTGGAATAAGAATACAGTTATTCAGACATACCTAGGCCTACTTTAAATTCAGACCCTGCATTAATCCAAATTAGCTTTCAAACACAGCCATCCCTTAGGCTATCAGAAGCCTGATTGTGCCTGGTATTACAACCCTGTGTAGGAGCCCTCTCCAGCCATTCTGCCTCTAATCACATCTATTCCGAGTTGCACTGTGGGGAAAGCAAACTCAGCCTCACATTGTAAATGATTTGGAGTCTTTGAATCCCTGTTTTTCTCATCTGTTTTTTATAATGACCACTGTCAGCCGTTCAAAGTGGGTCTGTCGCTACCACCAGGTATCCCCACTTCATGCGATTGATTTCATAAACCAAGGTTTGAACACGTGCTGCTGGATTAGAATTGAATGGCTTTATTTTGAGCACAGCTCTATAAACCTAGGGAATACTTTTGAGCCTATAGTCTTCAACATTGCAGTGCAAATGGAAGGGCTTTTCTTTTTTGATGTGTTACTATCATTTCACTGTTTTTTAAAGTATTGTCCAGTCAGGCACATAGGGGATTTTTTGTAAAAGTAGAAAAAAAAAAATGTAGTTAGGCTTCTTTAGAAAACAGCACCTGTCTCCAAGTGTGTTTTTTCTTCCAGATGCCATAGCTACTTTTTAAACAGTTTAGTAAGTAGCTCCAAAGGCTCATCTACACTTGAAATTTAATTTGGATCAAGACAGAAATGTGAATTTATAGTACAATATGTTTTTATAAAGTTGCTCTCTTCACAATAATCCCTCAGGTGCTTTTTCATCAATGGAAATTCCTTAATGAAAAGTACATATACAGCAGGTAAAGCAAGGAAGCAGATAATTTTGACATATTTTTTGCTAAACACAGACAAACCACTGGAACCCAACTTCCACTCGGAAAAAAGAAAAAAAGACAACAAAAGAAAGGACAAAAAAGAAAGGAGTCCATGTTATTCAGTGTAACATTAAACAAGTTTCAAGTACGGTCCTTCCCTCAACACTTCTCACCCATCACTACACCAGTGTAAACCCAGCTCATTACTGGAAAAAAAAAGAGGGAGATTTTAGGGCTGCAGGGCACAGATTTTGCCAAGATTAAAGGGCCAGCTGCAAAAAAGCATGCAGGGGAAAAAAAAAATTACATTATCAGTATGTCCCCACACAGGGGAGGGAGAAAGCAACCAGAAATAAGGGTACGTTTCTGTGTGGTCTCTCATCAGGGAAAGCTTTGCCCTTCCACGCAGATTGTACAAGTACAGCAGCACACCAAAATGCTCAAAATCCTAATGACCGAGTACAGCATGAGCTGTCAAGTCATTTCTGCAACCATTCCCTTATCCTCACAGCCTGAACTGTGGTTCAGCACTTCCACAAGCACCCAGCAGCAGGCTAAAGGCACTCCTGTTCAACGGGAACCAGTGCCCAGCGCTTTTAGGAGATCCATGTCCAGTTAGGAACAGTGATCACCAGCTTCTCTGATGGGGGGGGTGGAACCACCAAAAAAACCCATCATCAACCCAGACAACCAGCCTGAACCTTGATCTGTTAAAATACCCTGAGTGAGAGGACAGGAACAGATAACCAAAGGTGGAGGACCACAGCATGCTGGAAGGCTTTGGCTTAAGCTGTTGCGGAACCAGATGCAGCGGTTGCATCATCACAGCTTCTGGCTCCAGAGGAAGGGGCAGCTTCCAGCTCCATTTGCAGCTCTGGACATCTCTACATTTTCTCATTCAAGGCACCGCAAGGGCACACTTGCACTGCCAGAGCCAGCTGCACTGCTGTTATTTCATCCCACGAGACCAAAAAAGAGAGTGAGAGTGGACGTGGACAAAAACCAGATCCCTGGCAGTGGTAACATCCATTCACATTGCTGAAAACAACTCTGGTCCTTTAGGACCGTCAAGGGATCTCCATGCATATTTGCATCTGTTCTCTCACTGTTTCAACCAGGATGGTTATCCCCAGGGAAGTGGGGACGGATTTTGTGGCACTGCTATTCCCTACTTGCTTCATGAATTGCATTTAAAGCAATCTGACTAGTTTACTCTTTATTGCTTCAGTGTTAGAATTTGGCAAATGAGAAGCTCTTTTTGAAATGAAATTTTATTGCCATTTTGAAATAATTTTAAAACAATGCTTGAAGTGAATATAAATATGCAATTAATTTATTTCCTCCTAGTTAATTCAGCTGCCTCTGACAATGCTGTTTGGTTGGTTTGGGTTTGTTCTGGTTTTTTTTCCTCCCAGAACTACTTATGTTTGATGTACATGGGGACAAAACTACCTTTATGATGCAGAATTAGAATTTTCTTAGAATTACTGTTATCTATCAAGAAGCAACAAAGCAACATTAAAAACACAAACAACAGTCTTCAATACTTTTTAATATTACATTTTTCTTCTTGATTTAGGGGGAAAACCACCACAAAAACTTCATTGATATATCTTTGTATGTGTTTTTTCCTCCTAAATCCCAATATTGGGGTGCATGCTATAATCTTTTCAGGTCATTTTGCTGTTATTAGTCTAAAAAGGATAACAATCAGGTACAAATTCAGTGATGGAGAAACAGGTGCCAGCTTTCCTGCAGGTGAAACATAAAGGCTGACCTTAGAAAAAGAGGAAGATTTGTAAGTGAGAGAGATCCAGAGGCAGGAGAGAAAACTCTCTGGCAAAACTGCTTTTAGTTTAATGGTATGAAGCACCATGTTGTATGGTCATTTAGACCATGATCTCGAAAGCCTCAGCGAGGCTATTTTATTTTGAAAGGCAATGCACGGTATGTAAAATTAAACACAAGTAATCCTTTGCAGAACTGGGGCCATATTTAGTTAACCTTTTGCATGGGGGAAAAAAAAAAAACCAAAACAACTTAAGGTTATTTTCTAAGATTCTATTAAGTCCTGCTGTATTTTAATAGGAATGAGGATTTTGTTTCATTTTTGCCACTCAATATTTACATGGTTGAAAGGAAAACAAAATACTAATCCAATCTTTTTTGGGATCAAAAACCCAAACAACACACAAGAAATGCTGAAGAGCAGATAAGCAAGAGGGAAGGTCTTTTATATACAGCCCTGCATCCAGTCAAATCCATTTTAAGAGTCCAACCTTAATGAGAGCTTTAGAGATTAAAAAAGAAAATAAAAAAGTATTTTTTGGATGTAGAACACTTTGAAGAACAAGCTGCCTTCAAATTTCTGTCACTGACGACAAGTCAAGGATAACGTTAGGAAATCATGATCATAGAGATGCCAGAAAAATTAGTCAGAATGTATCACGCTGCCAGATTGATCTGCTTCCCCAAACCAAGAACATGGTCTGGACAGTGGAGAAAAACACAAACCACATTTTTAGGACAAGAAACCAGCAAAAAAGAAGGTGGGTTTTATTTTTTAAAAAGTTACAAGCTTTTTATTCTGTTTGTTTTTGTTTATTTGTTTTAAGGAGAAAAAAAAAAAAAGGAAGAGGAAAAGAAAGTGCCAGCCCAGCATGGTAATAGATACCAAATTAAAAAAAAAAAAAAAAAAAAAAAAAAGAAGAAAAAAGAAACATACATTTCTCCTCAACTGGCTGTCTTACAGCAAAGGACCTCCCCCAGGGACCACACCGAGTTGTCCTCACACCACCTAAACAGCAGTTACCAGAGTCAGACTTCAGTTTTTCAGTGTTTGTCTGTACGGTCACCTCTACAGCACCTCTGCTTTGGCCACTGAAATACCCAGCTTCTGAGGACACCATTGTCGCTGTTCTCTAGGAAAAAAGGTCCTGTCACAACGCAGAGTCCATTTGCCTTTCACCACTGAACCCCCTCTTGAAAACAATGAAGTTCATCAAACTCTAAAAAGCTACAGCAAATCCATCTTTCCATTTTTATTGAGCATCTAGGAATACTGCACATTTAATACTTTTCACAATACAGAACAAGAAGTTCTACCAAGATGCCTTCAGGAAGCTGCAATAAGTGATGCCAGTCAGGTCGAAGGAATATCTAAAAATCCAACAACACTAGGGACATATTAATTAAGCTAGTTTAGGCAACAGAAAGGAAATGTCCTGAACCCTCATGTTCCCATGAGGTACCTGTAACTGATCAAGATAACAAGGGGATCCTGTCCAGAAGAGCCAAAACAGTTCTGGATCTCAGCCCAACCCTGTGCAATTCCCCTTCTGCAAACAAAGGCTTTCAGGGTAAGCCACGAAGCCAAATTCATCCCCGCTTTTGACTTTCTCTAGGCAAAGCAGCTAAAGCAGGTTTGGCCCCCAGTCTCTATTCTTACCTGGAAAACAACATAGGATTTGAAGTCAGACATCGCAACAAAGCGGATAGCTGCCTCTGTGCCTGCTGCTGTGCTCCTTGTCATGCACTCTTCCTGAAAAAGTTATTCAGCAGCTTTCTGACAATGGGCTCTAAAACGAAATGTGTGATCTGAAACAAACTGAACTGGGTGCTGTTCTTGTCAGAAAGGGATCAAATCCCCCATCAGTCAGAGCACAGCAAACTATCTTCCACTCTGTCAGCTACGATTTGCCTGTTTCCTTCCAGCCAACCGTCCTCAAAAAATAAACATCACTACACAAAGCCATTCGAGCTGCAGCACCAAGTCAGATTTAGATCATTCCCCAGTCACCTGTCCCAGATTCACTGGACTAGATCACTGGATGCTGGATAAGACAGTAGAAGAGAACACACACAAGCCACCACACAGAAGGTAATGGCATCCACACTGCCTACTGGAATGAACAAAATTATATATGGCAAGTTTATAGTTCAAGAAATTAATTCTCTTTTTCTACTGACAAAATGTGTTGGATGGCATTCCTCTAAATTTCCTTCTAAATTAATTCAACTTGCAAATTGCTTTTCTTCAAGTTGTCTGTACCTGGCTAATTATTTCTATACCTGCATTTCAGAAATACACATGCATGGGATGGTCCTGTAGAGTATACGGCATTGGTTTTGTACAAACTTCCCCCTTGATTAAAAAGGGCAAGGGGAAAAGTCACGAGAGCTACGGCAAGAGGGAACAGGAGCTGACAGAGACACAAGATACTCTTAGGGCTGCTAAACCTTCTGCTCTTAGAACAAGAGAGAACGTGTCCAATTCATGAGTCATTCCTTGGACAATTAAGTGGAATTTTTATTTTAATGTCTTGTTACCTTTACAACAACACAGTGAGTGCGCACAGACACAGTTGTAGCTGTGAGGTATGACATTTCTCCCAGCTGATTTAATTGCTTCCATGCAGGGAGCAAGGCGAGGAGCTTTGAAGACCCTGACCCTTCTGTGTCACGTAGCATCCCTTCAGAGTATAGCTAACGCAGCACAAATACTCAGGTACACAGGAGTACATGCAATCCCAGCTTGCAGTCTTGGGAACAGAGCTCTCACATGTGTACAAGCACAGCTGAAGCAAACAGATTCTTAACTTTAGAGAAAATCCAAGGGGAACTTCATTTTAATTTCATAGTCCTCACCCCAGCATCCTACACTGCTTTTGTTTTGTTCTCATTTTTACCCATGACACCATAGCTCTGATTGATGCCACAGAAATATCTAGGAATTGTGGCTAGTATGGAAAATTGTCAAAATAATAACCCAGATCATAGGCCACCAAGCTGCTTCTGTGTATTAGATGAAGCAGGAGGTTCCAGTCTCCATAACATCCAAACACTCCCAGAACTGCAAAGCTCAGGCACCGCTTTATTGGCAAGCAGAAGACACTCCACCCACTGGCATCCATTAGAGATGGTCCTCCCAGAAGTCATGTGGTTTGCCCAAAGATAGTCCCTTTTGTTTTTTTAAATCTTGGTTTTTATAAGCTACAAACCCTTCTAGGAGAAACCCCGAACAAGTCTGTGAGTTTACGTCAGGGAAAATATGTTATTTGTCTTGATTCAGAACACATGCAATTAACACACTAGCACGTCTCTGAAACAACAGACATCAGTAAAAGGGTCTTATGAGCAAAGTCATCAGCCCGAGTCTTTTGTCTATTATTTTACATGCAAATGTACATAACTAACTAGGCATATGGAGTCTAGTAGTCACTCTTGTTCTCAGATGACCAGGATGCATCTATTGTCTGATGATTCACCGATTGTCACGAACACAGCCCACTTGGACTTCTCCAAAAGCAAGCTTTTTCAGTCCATTTCAGCCGTCCATGTTATTGCTTTTATGAGTACGGGAGAATTCTGGTACATTGTTCTGTTAAACGTATACAATTCCCTATTCAGAATATATGTATAAACACAGCGCCAGTTTCATGCATCACTATTACAATTCAAATAGGAATAAGTCTTCATGCAACATAAATGCATATATATTTATTTCCTGGATATTAGACATCGGAATGCTGAACTGTTTCTCAGTGGGATCTTTGTCCACTCTCCATAAACAAATGGGCATGAACTGGAGGAGACACCTGCCTCCTGCCACCTGCCATTGAATTGGAAAGGTTCACAAAGCCTGCCATCAATCCCTACAGTTGAAATGATTGCCAACAACATCAACAAGATGCTAAAAAGTTTACTCAATGACCAACCTAACTGCTCTCAATTGCTTTGTCCTTCTCAAATCTCTTCTTAAATGACTCAATACTTCTTCCATGATCCACGTTTGGCAGTGGTACTACACTGAATGGGAGCAAACTGCTGTTTGTTTCAACTCTACACTGTTACAGCAAGCTAAGTTCTCAAAGGTATTTGAAGAAATATTATTTTCCCAGATACTGAATATACTCAACTATCTGTCTGTGAGCAAAGATAATAAGGTATCCGAGTAGATCAGCTATTTTATTTTCCCTGCTACATTAAAAAAAAAAAAAAACAAAAAAAACCCACAACATATTAAATGCTAAAGCAGAGTGCAAGGAGTAAGTTCAAAAGTGAAATGTTCCCAAAATCCAGTAGGTATCTGTAACAGCAGGTTTCACTTAAAGTGGATATCACTTTACTGGTTTTAACAAACTTCAAAGTAAGTGTCCTAATGCTACTCATTTTGTATGTCTGTTTTACATCAGTCACAATTCTGTATCACAGTTTCACTTCTGCCTGATACTTATCATAAATTTCTGTAACTGGAAAGCACACTTAGTGTATGGATTAAATTAAGAATGGTTTTACAAAGCAGCATGATAGCAGACATTTATGTTATTAACTCACTTTTTTACATATCTGCTGATATGTTGTTAGGGCATGCTAAAATATGGTATGGTAATCCATACCACTTATATCAGCAAGATAAATACACTGAACTGAAGGAGAATCAGAAATCGGTATTACAGGGCTCAGTGTCAAGACACTGAAATGTAGGAAAAATTTCAAATATAACTTAATTTTTAATTCTTTACACCACTTTAATTCAATGGAAAACGTTTAATTTTAATAAAAGCAAGTGTCAGTGCTGATGGTGAAATCCTATACACACACACACACACACAAAGTTAGTCTCCTAGGAATGCAGCCTGGGAGCAATATCTTGAATACTGGAAAAGTATTCCCCAGCATAGAAATTTTACACTATTTGCCTGCAATGAAGTGTTCTGGCTGATTTCACAGCCCTTGGTCTTTCTCACTTTGAAGAGCAAGACCATGTGCAGTGTCAGCAACGGCAAGGCAGGTTGGGGAGCTCAGCACACACCTGCCAGCGAGCTCCCACGGGCGCTACGCACCAAAGTTTCTTTGCTGCTTTAGAAAAAGTCAATCCCAAAAGAAATGTTGTGGGACTATCTTCTATAAAGGGAAGTAAAACAACAAATGAAGGAGGATATGGGAGTAGGAGGCTGCCCTGATTCTCAGTTATAACTTATTATGCTTCAGTCCTTGTCCCCTCAGTCTTCTTCCAAAACCAGCGCCATTGGGATCCCCCCAGGACCTAGTGTTTGGGGACAGAGAATGGCCAGCACAAGAAGTGCAAACTGGATTTAAGTAGCTGTCATCAGAGACGAGAGTCAGCACATCTGGCCCATGAGGCACTTTGTGTTCAGACATAGGCTGGAAGAAGGGAGAACAACAGTGAGCAACGGGGAAAAGGCACACCACACGCTCTGCTGAAGGGACACAGCGTCATCCCATTTGTTCAGTCACATTCCTTGAGGTGCCAGCATCCCTCGGTACACACATACCCAGTGGCCAGGGAGGGCAGTGGAAGTACACTTTGCTCCATTTCCTGTGCCTTTGATTCAGTCTGGATAGAATATTCATTGCTGTCATTTAAAAATTTCCCTTGTTTCATCCTGAAATACAGTTTTTCCAAGGCTAAGGGGCATGTCACTCTAAGCAGTTGTTTGCAAAATATTTTTAACCTGGAGACCTTTTTTCCCCAGGCATCTCCCAAAATGTAGACTCATTAACAGATGGTGCAATTAAATCTACTGTAAAGCCTGTAATTTTGCTAGCAATACTTGATTCTGCCTGGGCCAGCTTCCCTGTTTCTGACTCCTCTAGGACATGCACACAGTATACACGTAGCTGCTGGTCACCAAGGATCAACAGTAGTCATGTGCAGAAGGGAAGGTAAAAATCCTAGAAGGTCCTAAGTGCTGCAAAGTCTCCTCTGCAGTACAGGCAAAACAAGGGACTTGACCTTTGACTTCAAAAAGCTAACAAAATCTTTCAGGTAGCCACCACTGCTGTTTGTCTCTATCCAACACCCTTTAACTGAAGCTGCTGCTGGAGCGCTGGTTGATGGTACAACAGGAACACAGCCACAGTATGAACATGTAGAATTCACAATAGCAGGAACTGTAATTATTTTCCTGTGCCCTCCTCCGGGTACACACACCTATGGTATTTGAAACTGTCAGACATCAGCAATTAGACACATCCAGAAATCACAGTTGCCCCCATCCAGAAGAAATTATGATTTATTGTAATTTTGAGATTATAAAAGTTATTTAGTCATTTTAGAGTACAAACAACTACTTTAATAAGCTTACAGATAAGTTATTAGTGTGGTGGTGAACTCCTTTGAAACAGTAATTTAATTACTCCCTCCCTTGAAAAATCTACATCATCTATCACACATAAAAGGAGGCATCTCACGTACTAACTTGTCCAACAGTTATAAAGATGTAGGGAGACATGAAAAGATGCTGAAATATGTATAACCACAGAGTTCCAGAATAATAGGAGTCAAAATGATAAGATATCTAGGATCTTCGCAGTCTTTAAATACTGCTAGAGGCCACATAAAAAAATAAATATTTTCAACTGTCTGTATCATGACTTTGATTCCTATTTAGACTGCATGTTTTTTAGGGTCAGAATCATCTTAGATGCATACTGCTCCACATGCCGTGCCCCTAACCCATAATGCTCCTAGATGAGTTACTGCAACATGTGCATCTATGATACCTATCTACATATATAACCCAACACTAATAAAAAAGAGAAATCAGTTGTAGGTTGTATTTCCTTTTCTTACAGCGCACCTACACCACCAGCAACATGCTTTCAACAGACATCTCTCAGTTTAAACCCCCTAGACAGGGTGCCACGGGGTGCACAGCTGCAGCAGCACAGGGCTCACCACCCGCCACCGCTCAGTTTTACAGCCGGCTCAGATCCAGCGTTAGCAGAAGCCGGCACGGCTACAACCACACCACGTCCCAGGCCAGCAGTTACAGACCCCCTTTTTCATTTACTCTTTGAGCTTTTGTTTTTGAAGCCTGTTCTCAGGAATGACTTTTTCCTGTCCCACACCAAGCTGCAGAGCCACATGAACAGGTGGGGACATGAAGATGCCCTAAGACAGAAAGACAGAAAACTTGCACAACCAATATAAGATGTAAGTTCAATTCAAAGACTAAAGACAACGCTTTCAAAAGCAGAAATTAATCTACTTTTACAGTCCCATTCAAGCAAAGAATTTCCACTGCTACACAAGAAGGAAAGACCTTTTTTCCACATAAGACAATGATTTCCAGCCCCTTTTAAAATCCAACACCTATTTATTTTGCAGGCCAGTTGAGGAAGAAAGTAATTGTCACCATCAGCATTTGAATCCATTGTAATAGAAGTTTGTCAGATGTGCCTGCCTCCCTGAATTTCTCAGCTGCATCATGGCTAGAACTGACAGACAAAACTGTATGGGCAATCCTGCATTACATGGAACACAATTTACCCAAATGACCCCCCCAAAGGTTATATCCCTGTTTCTACACGTGCAGTCTAACATCATTTCCTGGCTCAGAGACTATTTCTGGTGCCCATACTAACCACCCCCACCAAGAGGCTGTTTGGAGACACCAGCTTGCATGTGGAATTCATGGCATATACACTACATCCGTACACACAAAGAAGAAAAAGCAGCACTAGACAAGGAATTTCGCAACCCCTGACAACGTGATGCACCCTCACATGAAGCTCCTCAACCAGCCACAGACACTGTAGGATACACAGCCCGTGGTGTACCCATGGAAAATCTCTGGGGACCAAGAACTGCAAGCTTTTAATAAAAGCAAGGGAAGGCAATGCAACTGTGAGATGGTAGATGTCTCTGGCAGCTGTCCAGGATCATTTTCCCTGGGCTTTCGTTGTCTTACAGTCTACAAACCTTCTTTCTTATTCTTACTATCCATGCATCTGACAGTCACCAGGAGCCCTGAAGGACTTCAGGTGACAAGCTGCTACATCTCTAGGGATAACCTGGAATTGAGTTTCTATTTTGATCAATGCACCAATAAATGCTGAGACTTACACCGACCACAGCAACAAGTGCTCTAGCTGTACCTGGACTCCAACAAAACTCCAAAGCGAGCACATTAGGAACTTCATCAGGTATTCCAGTTGCTTTCCTTAACCAGCCTTCACCAACCGGACCCCACTCAACCCAAACTTTCATTGACGACTCAGCTACCATCAGGTACTAGAGAAAGCAACAAATTTTCACTGACTTGGTCAAACAAGGGAATTGCCCCCAACCCAATAACTTCATCATTGGAGATATTGTTAACAGTGCTCTCAGGGGCCCTATAAACTTAAATGGCTCTTCAGATAAGGACCAGCACACTTCCACGATGCCAGCCTCTGAGAGAAGCATCTTGGGAATGTGAATCAGTCACAAGTCTCAGTCTCCCTCCTCCCACCTACAGGCAAGCCAATGCCACAAAGTTCAGGGAACTGGTCAATAACAGCAAAGTTACTTCTTGCTCCAAACATCCACAAAATTATACAGAAAAGAAAGGAAGTTATCTGAAGGGAGGAGTGTAGCAAATTGCAAGTTTATAGAGGTGAAATGGAGAGCTTATGCAATTCATTAGGATGGAGGGCCTCCATCTGTCCCAGAGACAAGAGCTCCGCTGAGCAGTACCCGGTAAGATGAGGTACTTGCAATATTACTTCAAAGAAATTCTTGACAAATGTTTTGTCAACATTTCTGAATGCAATATTTGAAATGAACCTTCTGTAGAAACAATACATAAACAAACCTGGTAGGGTGTGAAACTAATCTTAACACTTAAAAAATAATTAAGCGAGGCAAGAATTTGTTCAAAGAACAAAACTGTTAACATATTTAGTTTTCAGGTGAATTTTACATGTAATTTTTATATATTTGCAGTTTTCAAAAGCCTGCAAAGGCTGCCTTACACAAAAGAGTAAACGAGAAAGACCAAATTCATCAATGGAAGCTGTGCATTTGATACACATTCAGGTTTTTTTAAAAAAAACTCAAATAGGATAGTTCACTGACTGCGTAATAGTTCCTCCCAAGGTAATTTGCTATGATGCTAAAAATGGTCCCAGAATATCAGAGAGATTTTATTTTATGATAAAACTAAAAAGCGTATAAATTATGGTTGGCAAAATAACCAGGGATAACACTAATTTATGTAAATAAGTACTGTACAATACAAAGAAATATTCATTTTTGAGGAGCGTATAATAAGATTAAAAATCCCGCTGATTAAAGCAAATAGCCTTTTTAATGCATTTTGGGTGAGATGAAGCATGTTTCCAACACGAAGTAGAATTTTGCTAAATTCAAAATATAAGAAAATTAAAGAATTAATTAGAAAACAACAAGCTGCATTTCTGATTACAGCCAAAAATACAAATCAGATAAGATAAAAAGGAATTTTATATCAAGTATTGTCTATCACCCACCTCATCTGCCTGTGTGATCACAACTTCTGGGATGCTGCTGCTGCTGTCATCTTTTCATCTTCATGCTGAGCTTCTTCTGTTCCTCCACGAGCCGACAGATCCCAAGAACCACGGTCTAGCACTTCAACACGCTCCTCATCTTCTGGAAAGTCAACGCTGACTGAAGTCTCAGCGCCTTCCTCAAAGGCTGACAGGGACTCTTTGTTAGCACCGCGCGCACCGTCAGAGGTTACCTGAGCCTCCTCAAAGGGCTGGCGTCTCAGGATGACAAACTTTGCTCCCTGTTGAACAAAGACAAGACAAGACATAAAGGGCCTTTCAATAGGACACTGACTTCTTTAGCTTTGCCATGAACCATATTTGATACATAAGGGATCCTAAGCACGTGCGATGCTGGAGACTATAAAGTTTCAAAGCTTGTACAGTATCTTTCTCAGTGAAAGGATTCTGCAAAACAAAATTATTACAGCAACATTCATCTATTTCCATAGAGAAATTCTATCAAAAAAAAAAGAAACCTGAGCGTATTCTGCATCAAATAAACAAGCAAGTCTCAGCAAGAGGAGGAATTTTTTGAAGGCACTCGCTGCTACCACAAGACTCAGACTCCACTCCCCAGTTGCAGCGTTGCAGGGTTTCCTCCCCTGCTCTGAAACACCTGGTGTGGGCTGCTGCTCCCGGCAGCGCACGGAGCTACGCGGCTCTGCGATCCACCAGGAAACGAGCGCTCGGTCTGGGCGGGGTGTCAGAGTGGTGTTGGCACTACAGCCAAACTCAGCTTACTAGCATAGTGTTTATATACAAAATACAACGCATTACACATCCAAGTAATTCACGCTCAGGGCAGTGTTAAAATTCTTCCTTTCCCACATATTTGATGTTCCGTCTCCTACTAAATTCCAGGTTTTGGTGTTGGGTGGATTCTCATCCAAAGCACGCAGCGTACCTCTCTTCAGCCTGCAAACATCTATTGCTGCATGTGTCAGAAAACACAACTTTTTGGTTTTGTTTTTTTTTTTTAAATGCAATACACAGATGTATGCTTTGCAACCCTGTTCTCCAACATTTGATTATAAAGAGAAATTATTTCATTACAATTATTACTCTAATTGTTTCTACTTCTGGCCTTTCAATAAAATAACTTGACACTACTTTTTTTTCAAAAAATTGGCAGAGTATGACTTTCCAAATGACACAGGACATAAATTACCACAAAAGGGAAATGTTCTGTGACTAAAGTGACATAATGTTGATTTCCATGCAAAGCATGGTTTCAAGGATTTACAGAAAAGACAAGAATGACCACATATAAGTCTAGAGTTTCACTTAATAAATCTGTGTAGCAAATTCACACTGGTCAGTTTTATACCCCAGTAAAGCCATGGTGATCACTGCTCACTCGGACACCAAAATTGCCATCTGCATTTGAGAAAAGTTCAGACCTTTGGGAACAGCTAACTAACCTCAAATACACGCAAAACATCCTAAGGGAGCTTCACCACAATATAAAAAGCAATTCCCCTTTCATAACAGCAAATTAACAAGGTAATGCGTCTGTTCCTATGGATGCGCTGGACACTCAGCCCAGCATCACGGTCACTGGTCAGAAAGCAGCTCTGATGGTTAAAGCCTGAACACCGGGTACCGTTGATCTGCTACAGATTTTCATGGTACAACTGGAAACTAAGTCATATCTTGACCCACAAAATCAGCACAAACTCAGACTAGAGCCATCCAGTATGTCCTCAGGACGCTAGAGATGCCCAAACTCTTCTGCCACGTTCACAAAAGCAACACACAAGCTGCAGCAGCAGCCCAGCTTCTCAGAAATGGGCCCAGCTCAGCTCCTGCAACCCACCACCAGACACCGCAGAGCAACACTGGACCACCAAGGGCAATAGGAATGCTGTAACTGCGACAGAGTAAGGCTGTGAGTAAACAAAAGCTTGTAGGAAGAAGGATGGTTTTGTAGTAATTAACTGATGTAGTAAGCTCTGAATTGGCAAGCTCCTCGTCACAGAAGGAAACTGGAACTGAAACGTCAACCTGAAGACAGCAAAGAATGACTGCTCTGAAGGAAAAGCTCCATGAGGAACTGGGGACAAAATAGAGCTGGGTCACTACCAAAAGGTTTCCATCTTTCCTCACTCTCAAGTAAAGAAATAAAATAAATCAGTG
>NW_010128198.1:219085-224599 GCF_000699245.1 Pterocles gutturalis
AAGGAGGAAAGAAACCTTATGCCAGTTGGTTACCAGTTCTCTCTGCTGAATGCTCCCCATGGCCAGATCAGCAGCTAATAGCTGCTTGAGCGGAGTCCTTGGCTCAGCTGTCCCAGTCCAGGGGTTACCAGCTCTCTCTGCTGAATGCTCCCCATGGCTGGATCAGCAGCTAATAGCTGCTTGAGCAGAGTCCTTGGCTCAGCTGTCCCAGTCCAGGTGGCCCCGGAGCACCCTGGGCCAGCAACTCACCCACAGGCCATAACTGGTGCAAGCTGCAGAAAAAGTAATGGTTTCCTCTCTAATCAGAGATAAACTACATCCATCAGGTTCACTCTCTCTGCTGAATGCTCCCCATGGCTGGATCAGCAGCTAATAGCTGCTTGAGCAGAGTCCTTGGCTCAGCTGTCCCAGTCCAGGTGGCCCCGGAGCACCCTGGGCCAGCAACTCACCCACAGGCCATAACTGGTGCAAGCTGCAGAAAAAGTAATGGTTTCCTCTCTAATCAGAGATAAACTACATCCATCAGGTTCAAAGGAGCGTGATGCCTGACAGATACTCTGCTTGCATACGATAACAACAGGCATCTGCCCAAAATCTCCCTTTGCACAGGGAGGAGAAGAGAAAATATTGATTCAAACTGTGCTACAT
This sequence comes from Pterocles gutturalis, assembly GCF_000699245.1. Taxonomy (NCBI): domain Eukaryota; kingdom Metazoa; phylum Chordata; class Aves; order Pterocliformes; family Pteroclidae; genus Pterocles; species Pterocles gutturalis. Next base: position 219,734 of record NW_010128198.1, read on the forward strand.
TTGGATCTTTTATCTTTAAAGAATGTCTTGGCCTCACCACAGAAAATCAGGTAAGAGCTACATCTTAATGTGCGACTGTAATCTGATAAAGTGGTTGAAGCATCATTGGGGAGACTTTAGTGGGTAATATATATATATTAATCTTCCAAACGCCAAAACCCTAGGCTATCTTTTTTTACTCTAGATGCCCAGAATATTAAGGGGAATGTGCTTCTGCCTATGGACTTGGTGTGACACCTAGCACCCTGCAATAAACAGCATCTTATTTTTCATCATCCTGGACAGCAGTATTTTCAAATGGAAAGCACCCTTTTCTTGAGGACCTACTCAAACGTACCAGAAAATGCCTTCCTAATCACAAGCTGGAATTCTACAGTCTGTTTTGCACGTGCATTTCTACAGAAAAGCCTCACAGAAACCTGCATCGGGCACCTTCGATACACGGAGCTTTAACTAAATTCCAGGCTTGTGCAAACGCACGGCATTGCGTTATTTACACCGATTCCCATCATGTAATCTGTTTTGATGGGCGAGTTCATTGTTAAATACTAGCAAATCATATGCCCTTACATCTCCATGAACGATCTCATTTGCTGTCAGTTGTGTAATATGGGCAACTTTCTTCCTAGTCAAGCGGAAAAGACAGGGGGGAAAAAACCCTCCTGCGCACCCAGTGTGACACGGCACCGGAGGAGTGAGCATTAAATTAGAGTGAGAGGTTATAAGTCTGACAGAAACCTGATCTGTATTCCCTAATTATGGAGGCTCACTTCCACAAAACTGACACAAATGTTAAGCCAAATTAAATGTTGTCTAATTAACTACCATATACAAGACTTCAAAGCAGGATGTCTACATGTTATTTAGCGAAGTAACTGGAACACGAGGACTGGCGAATTATCGGCCGAGGCAAACCTGCCACCCCAGCTAACTGGTAAGAGGTTAAACCATTGCATTCCCTGTAATATTTACAGGAGAAGGCTCGGCAGTAAACAGCGTCGCACAATGAGGTGGGGGAATTGGTGGGGCACGATTCAACGGCGCTCATCTCCCCGATGAGCTGCCAGAAGCCGTTATGAATGGCCTGGCTGATGACTGATAAAGAGAAAAAAACACTGGTGCCGGTAATTCATGAAAAACTACACACTGCCATGACAACTACAAGTGCCGAGTGACAGCTGTCAAGGTAAATGGAGTTTGGGAATCCTTCTTCCTTAAAGGATCATCTCTGCGTACACGTTATTTTGGGGGGAGGGAGGAATCCAGCATGCAGCAGCTTTTCAGAACTACTCCCTCCACTGGGACTGAGGGGAAAAAACAATGATGCTCTTAATTTCAAGGTAATCATTCTGCATTTTGAATAGAAAAGATAGAAAAAGAATTACTTCCTTTATTTCAGATGGCTGTTCCTGTGCAGCACCTGTCACCTTCCTGTGACATCAACACAAGGAAGAGTCTCGAGCACGGTGAGGCTGTCTAACTACACTACATGGTGCCAAGGGCTCCGGCTGGAGGAGCCCTGGGCACGGGAAGGAAGAAAGATGCAGGCAAACTGCTCTACAACATGGGATGGGAGAGCAGCAAGAGGTGCCCTTACTGTGGGCTGCATTATCCGTAAGAGAGACATCCATCCAGATTAGTCTCAGCACTACTGGAGCCTTACCCCAGCCTAGAACTGGGAGGAGCTGAGCACCAGACAAAGCGACATCTCAGCGTGGGTCAGCAGGCCTTGGCACAACTGCTTTCCCACCAGAGGGGGGAAAAGCTCGGCTGCCCCTCCGCGTGGGTAGCGGGGCTCAGCCAACATGGATCTGATTGATTTGAAGGGGTTTTGTTCGTATCACAGAAGGAAACAGCTGCAGCAGTCCGAGCAAATCAGCCACCATTTCCCATACAAATCACCGCTTATCCCGTCTTTGCTTCCCGAAAACATGATTTTGTTTGTTTAGAAGGAGCCACATTAAAATGCAATACCCAAAGCTCTGGAAAATTGATTTGTGAAAATTTTAGAAGATCTACATCCAGCCATGGTTTAATGGATAACACTGACCATGCACAATACAAACACACAAAGCTCTACTGTTTACGTGCTCTCGGAGCATGGTAGGAAAGGCATGTCACAAAAAAAAAAAGGAAAATTGGGCAAGGAAAGTGTGAACAAAGCCTGCTATTAACATAATTCTCCCTAATTGTTTTACAACTGTTAAATTGACAGCATAAAAGGCTCTACTATTATTACCAGCTGTAGTCTATCTCTCTCTATCCACCCTAAGCTTCCAAGCACTCCAGTTACTCAAACCAAACTGAGCTGAACATTCAAGCTGAAGTCAAACAAAAAGAAAGGCCCTGAAAGTTTAACACCCACCTACCCCCTAGAGCAAACACAACATTGTGAGGACCTATCTCATCCTGTTGTCTCTAATAACAAACCCATCCAGACTGATTGAAGTCTGCATTGAGCATTTTCTCGAACTGCACGTCATAAACCTCCTGGAGCCTCATTCACAACTGACTGCAGCTAGAGACAGTCTGCCTACGTTCCAGTCTCCAAGAGGCTGTGTGTTACGAGCTCATTCTCTATGTTCACTAACCATCCTGTTTCCTGATGCAAACCAACAGCCCTACAGGACCCGACTTTAAAACCAAGCATTTAGCCGTGCCCACTGGCTGCTGCACTGCAGTCAGACCATCGCCTGCGGGGGCTCCTCCAGCGAGGCAGCTGCAGGGTCCCATCCTGACTCCTGCCCCTGGACAGAAAGGCGGTGTCCAAGTTCCACGGGTACCACTGGATTACTTCACAGAAAATAAATGACACTATATTAAATGCAACATCAATGGTGAAATAAAAGTGGCTGAGCACAAACTATGAATAGAGGGGAGCCCACTGGCTAATTAAAAAAGACAAAGCTCATCTCTGCTCCCTATCAAGGTTCAGAACAGCTTCCCATGTCTAAGGAAACCTGTCTGAATGGGACACTGCCAACAGCACACAGGTGTGACTGTGACCTGGGGAGCAGCTGAAGGGGATTTTCATTCTCTTATGCCCCCCAAAACGATTATGTCACTATTGTTGGTAGCACAGGGATTAAGAAGTGGTGCAGGTCTGTGTGCTTTAACGTGTGCTGCTGCAGGACTCCTCTTCCCAACACGTTGTACTTACCAAAAATAAATAAAAAAAATTTAAACTTTTGCTTTCAATAGATATTCCAAAAAACAATGTCTGACTGTGCAGAATGGAGCAAGACAGGAATAAGGAGAAGACATGTATTTGGGGAACTGAAAAAGCAACAGAGAAATGGACAACCTGAAAACAGGGGTCTGTTTTTAGAGCCAAGCTGCTGCTTGCCTCCACTCTCACAGCCCTGAGACTTCCAAGATCAACATAAACACACAAGCTTTTTACACCTGAGTATCAGCATACCTGACCTGACTTGTCAAACAAAAGAAACATTAAAAAAATAAAAGTATTTTCTCAAGGGAACCTAACACACCCTGTTTCCCCTTTCACAGCAGCCCTATGCTCGACTTCAGAGCCTTTGCCAGGGGACCTCTCCTTCCCCTTTCCCACACACCTCCTCCTTCCCACCTCTACCACCCTGTGATCCGCAGTCCCTGCACCGTCCCACAGCTGACAGCCCATCCCTCACCTCCTTCCACTGACATAAGTGGGTCTAAAAAACCTCCCTCAGTTGTGTGTCTGCCGACCACACCAACCACTTACACCCTGCTGAGGCAGGGAGAGCAAACAGACTCACCCATTGTTCTTCTCCCTGTGCTTGAGACCCTACACCTACAGCGTACTGGAAACACGCAGGAGAACGACAAACAACATACAACTATAAAAGCATAACCCAATATCCAAAGTGCTTTGGAGAGCAGAGCACTGACAACTCCCCAAGCCCCTGTGGAGCCACCTCTCCTGGTAGGACTGAAAACACCATTTGTAGCCCAGTGAGCAACTTACTAACACTGGGGTTTCCCCAGCTCATCTTTCTTTCCACCTATAGCAGAAATTTTTATCCAGGCAGACTTTCTAGGGTTTGTAGCTTTCCCCAGATATCCAGCAACCAGATCAGGACCCAGATCAGATCAGTTGGGTTCAGATCAACTCTCCCGTGTCCCTGCAGTGCCTAGGGCTTTCTGGAAATGCTCTGCTCACTGATAACATTTCTTGACAAAGCAAGTAGGTATTTTTCTGTCTGGCATGTTGCAAACAAATATGACAATCTGCTGCTGATCTGGAGGTTACAGCTGGGAAAGATGACAACAATATTTTTTTGAATGAAGGTCCCTGAAAAAGGTCTCTTCTCCTTTTGTAGCTAGTATCTTCTGAATGATATCCCAGTATAAAATATCCTTTCTGTTTGGTTTAGACTTTCAACATAAAATTAGTATCCCAGAAAGCAAACTGTGTCTTGGGCTGCATCAAAAGCAGTGTGACCAGCAGGTCAAGGGAAGGGATTCTCTCCCTCTGCTCTCATGGGACCCCACCTGCAGTGCTGCATCCAGCTCTGGGGCCCCCAGCATAAGGAGGACACCGAGCTGTTGGAGCGAGTCCAGAGGAGGGACACAAAGATGGGCCAGAGGTCCGGAGCACCTCCTGTCTGAGGACAGGCTGAGAGAGCTGGGGTTGTTCAGCCTGGAGAAGGCTCCAGGCAGACCTTAGAGCAGCTTCCAGTGCTGAAAGGGGGCTACAGGAGAGATGGGGAGGCACCCTTTGTCAGGGAGTGTAGTGAGAGGACAAGGGGTAACAGTCATAAGCTGAAAGAGGGGAGATTTAGATTAGATATTGTAAAGAAATTCTTCACTGTGCGGGTGGTGAGGCAGTGGCCCAGGTTGCCCAGAGAAGCTGTGGATGCCCCATCC
>NW_010128198.1:224689-234452 GCF_000699245.1 Pterocles gutturalis
TGGGAGGGAGGTGTCCCTGCCCATGGCAGGGGGGTTGGAACTAGATGCTCTTTAAGGTCCCTTCTAACCCAAACCATTCTATGGTTCTACAAAATTTATTTTTACCAATGAGCACTAAAGAGGGGATGCTGAACAATTCCACGCAGTCTACTACTTCATAAAGACACAGCAATCTACTGAAAATCTGAAACAACTTTGCCAACTTAAAATTTGCACAGACAGGACCCTGCACACATGCTTGTGAAGAGCTAAGAAACGTAGCGTAGCATGTACGTCATTACTCTGTTAATGTCTGCGGTATTAACAAAAAAAAAAAATAGGATGTTTGAAAGCCTTCCTGCAGTGAAAAAACTGCTAAGGTCACCAGCCACTGGCATTCACTCTGTAGGGGACAGAGGGGAATTGCACTGCAGCCAACCAGCTGTCCTTGTGCTAGTACCTGGTGGCCTAAATGCTCTTTTTTTTTTTTTTTTGAAACAAGAAGCAAATAGTGTGTGACTTGTAATCTGGTTCTTCATAGCATCATTGTCTCAGATTATATGTCAAGAGGGCAACACTACTGTGAGACCTCCACATCCACGGGATCGCACTACAAAGGAAGCCCAAGGCCAAGTTTAAGGTAGGCTGCACGGTGATCTCCGGTAAAAACATCCTTCGCAGCTTCAGCAGTCCTGCCGGTAGAGAGAATTTTGCACCCTGAGAACACACTTTCCAAGTGGCCATGTAACCACTCCCCTTCTGACCTCCTCTGTCTCTCCCCCTTCCTTCTCCTTTTCTCCCCTAATCTAATCTTTCTCAGTATTGTTCTTGTTCAGCAGCCTCAAATTATAATATTTTTCAGGACATAGACACATTTTTTTTATTTTAGAGAAACATCTCAATCTTTAGAAATTAGTATTTATAAATTTATAATATTAATTTATAAATTTATAGATAGCATTTCAGTTTTCCTTGGCTCGAACTCAGAGTTCCTAGAGTATAACCTGCTAATCCATGCATTTTCCATTCTTGCACAAATTAAATGCCTCTCCTTTTCCACCCAAAAAGATTTAATAGCACTCAGCCACCCAAAGAAATTTGTAACATTTCTATTACAAACTTATTTCAACCTACAATTATCAAATAACTTAATTATCATAATTATATATGAAGCTTTACTGTAAATTAAGATTAAACTGGGTTGCTGAAATAAATGCTAATATATTTAATTGTGGGATGAATTATCTTGGCTTCATTGCTATTCCTCAACAGCAAGTCTTCCAAATAAGCATGACTGAACAATGTCTTCACATAGAGTTACCCACGCTCATCACGCAACAAAGAAAAGCAATTTAGTGCTTCAAACAGAGGACACATTTTCCCTGTGTACCTCAACTTCTAGTGAGCAGCTATGAATTTCCATAGGAAGTTAAATGTTCTTCATTTTTATTTTCAAAGTTTAAAATTAATCTGATAATGGCTGAAACCTATTCTCTTCCATCACATTACTGGTAGACAGGAGGAGAGGCTCCCAGCAGCGCTGGCTGAAGCGCAGAGATTGGAAGGGGGCAGGACTGCCATGCTTTGTGTTGCTATGGGTGAGAAGTTACAGCCCCAACAAAGCAAAAGACAAGACAACAGTTATCAAATGCACTTCCACCTCCACTCCATCCTGTCCAAAACCACGGCAGATAGTTCCAGTATTTATTTTGAGCTGAAACTGAACTCTAATGGAAGTTAATAAAGGATATTACAGTGTACATGGGAAGAGGGAACTATTAAACCTCTTGTGCCTCATAACCCATCTCAGCACTTGAGCCCAGGTCCCTGCCACAGCAGTAACACTGCATTAGCAAGTGACTGATCTACACTGTTAGCTTATTTGGTATATGTTAAAGGTAGGTATGGTAAATTTGATTTGCAACCCGTCACGTCTCATTTAGGTGATGAAGCCATTGCAATAAAACACTTGTGACACATTACACTGGCCTGTGACATGATGCCAATGGAAAATGACATGCCCCACCATACTGAATATGATAACATTTACCTGAACAACTCACATCTCCTAACAATTCTAAATTTAGCCAGGAAACATAGGAAGACAAAATGTGGATTGAAAAAAAATTTCTCAGCATCTTCCTCAAGCCCCTTCAAAATCAGCACAGGGCTCAGCAGGTGGGGCCAAGACACTTCTACAAGGCATCGGGAAGCTTCTATGGATCTTTTTAACGTACACATACAGGCACAACTCATCATAAAATAGAAACATGTCAATATTTATTTTCAATATTCTTCAGGAATTTATTTTCTGCGAGTCTCAGGATAGCACAGAGGATATTCAGGTCCATGATAAAAATAAACTTGTCAGCCACAGTCTTTACATCAGCTCTGGGGAGTCGAGTCCCAGGCCTCAGAAGCTGTACATGAATCAACATTAAGTCTCCATGAATGTGCAGCATTTTCCTCTAAAAGACCTGAGAATACTTTATAAGCACTAATGAATTAAGTGTCCAGCACTTCTATGAGGCAGGGAAACATCATCCTTCTTTTATAGACTGTGGGCAAAAAGAGGCTAAGTGATTTGTGCAGGGTCACTAAATAAATCTGTGTAAGGTAGAGTAACACTCATGTATTCTGTCTCCAAGTCACAAGCTTTTGTGTGAGACCATTCCTCATCCCTACCTTGGTCACGTGAGGGCTGGTGCTAAAGTCCCAGGTGTTTGAGACACAGAATCGCACACACACAATCCCCATCTCCTCTTAATTACTCAGATTTTAGAAATATTCAGAATTTTACATACTTCTTCCATGATAAAATTTTACTAGCCTTGGAACTTGCAGAAAGGTCAAAGTAATTATGTGCAAATGTGTCATACATGTTATAACACCCTACAGAAACCAGTCAGGACTCTCAAAGGCCAGACTGCTGAGGACTCTGTAGGAAACTGGAGAAAGCTTCATCAGAACCATTACAACCTGGTTGTCACCTGCAGGCATTTCCCTTGGAGACGCACGTTTGCAGAGTGCTTAACGGATCCTGAGAAAGCAGCAAACACCGATTCCGAAAAGTACTTGGTTTTTCTTGCCAGCTCCAGTAATAAGATTAAATTAAAGAAAATTTTAAATTGAATACCCAGGGCATGAAACCAGCTTCCTGGTACTCCGATGTATTAAGCAACGTAATCTCCTGCAGGAAGCGGTAGAGCCCAGATTGCTCAGAGCGCTTCCAACCAGACAGGACCAAACAATTAGTTCCCTTGTCCTCACTGAGACAGACGATTTCTCACCTGCAAATGGGCATTTTTCCAGCAGACAAGCTCAGCCTTCAACAAGATAGGATTTTTTTTCCCCCGTTTTGTGCACGTCAGCAACATGACGGGGCAGGCACAGCCAGGGGAAGGCAGCGTGGGCTGCCAACAAGGATCCTGTTAGCTTCCCCAGCACACCCACAGGCAGATAGGTTCATACACTGGGGAGTGGGACACGCTTGTCAATAACAAAATTGATTAGAGAAGCAAAGGAAATCCACACAACCTTCAGTGAAAAAGCTCATTCATTAAGTGATTCCGTGGTTGCGTACATACAGTCAAACAAGATTACTTTAAATAATTTTATCTACTTGTGATATGCTAGAGCAAGCAAACCCAAAGAAAAAGTGACAAAAATCAGAAGGAAGAAAACCCCGCCACTGCTTATTCTCACTCCTGGCAAGATCAATATATTTAAAACACATGCAGAAATTCAGAGCTACTTACAAAGTGGACTGGAGCTGATGCTGATGAATATCAAATGAACTATGAATGCTTTTGCAGTGTGTAAAAGACATACCAGGAGACTGCTACGATGTGCCAGACAAAACCAGCCACAGTAAACTGATCTCGAGAACCTCGGGGACCCAGCTGCAGCACTAAACCCCACCGAGTAGTGTGGGTCCTGTTACACCCGGCTGAAAGGTTGCGGCTTCAGATGTTTGGTTTTGCACAAGGTTTTAGAAACCTGAAAGAATTTCTCAGATGCTTTTTCCAATGAGTGTTTTAGCTTGGAAGGAAAAGAAGGGAAAGCAATTTACATGATGCTACTTGTTGGCTTGGTTGGAATTTTTTAAAACTTAAAAAATGGTCACTGTGCATTATTTATCATAACCTTAATAATCATAAAGTTTTATCACACCAATGGTTCTGAAGCCACAAGGGTGTTTGCACCAAAGCAAACCTTTGCTGGGGAAAGATGCATTGCCTGTGCTCCCAGGTGCACACTCCTGCAAAGGTAATTCCTGCTTGGGGACTGCAAGGAGGGGAAACAGTGCAATAAGACCAACTGTGAGACTTCCAGCGATGGGAATTTTCTACCATGCTGTTCATATTCCACAGACTCTCTCTTCAATCATTATTTTACTTAAAAAAAAACAAAATTCACTGTTAGATGGCAAAAAAAAAGTCCAGAAACAAGATCTGAACTGCAGAGCACCCTGCCCTGTTGGTGCTCAACCCAACCAGAAGGTCTCCTGGTGTGCTGCCAGAAAACATCATCTTCTGTTAAACACCACTGACTATGTAAGGCCAAATTAAATGCAGGACCAAAATCCATGACTACAAATAACGTTAGCCAGTCAGAGAAAGGCAACCCTCTGCTTTGGCAGCACAGGTTGTAAATAGGCCCCTTGCAGGCGGGCTGTGTAAAACAGCAGTTGCACCAGCGTGCTGAGTGGCACTGGACACACCTAAGTGCAGCAAATGAACAAAAACAGAGCAGGCAGCACTGTTGAGAGAGGTCATCTGATTGCAGATGTAAAATCAAGGCTGGAAACTGAATTTGGCAAAAGCCAAAGTGGGAGACAAAACCAAAATATTTTTACATCCTTTATTCACAAGCTATTGAGCAATGAAGTGGGAAGGGCGTCTTCTCTCTACACATTTCCAGTACTGTGCTGAAACGCAGACTGAGGGCACTGCTCACACAGGTATTTTTAAATCTCTCAGATAAACAGGTCCTGACTGCATCCTCCCACCTCTCAGCTTCAGAGGGGCCTCGACCTGCAGCCGTTCGGAAGTCGGGTACCCAGCTGGAATAGCTGGGAGCTGCTCAGAGCTAACACTGAGCTGGACCAGCAGCCCAACAAATGGTGTTATTGTCTCCTCTGCCCTGCGGGCACCTAAACCACTGCCAAATCCAGAGGACTTGGCGCTGAAATTCTTCCACATGCACCTCCCTGCTGACAGGCTACATCCGTGGCGGTTGCACCAAGGCTGGGGTGAGGAGGTGTAGCTCCTCCTGTAGCCCTGCCCCAGCCACCGCCCTGCCCTGCAGTGGCACCTGCAGCATCCCCAGCACGGGGCAGATCCACCTGCCCGGGGCTCCTGCAGCAGCAGGGTCTCAAATGCAAACACAGCCCACCTGGAGGTGTTCCACCCTGGCCTCCTGCCTCAGGTTTTTCTCCTTCCATGGCTGAGCACACCTGCACCAGGCTGCAGCTGGAGCTCATTGTAGGGCTCAGGGCTCAAACACCTATCCACCCAGCCGTGGGGAAAACACACACCTCCTTCCTTCCCCCCAAACCAAACCTACATCAGAAGGCGATGCTGCATGGCTTCAGCAGGTAACCCAGAGTCAAACACCCAGCCAAGCCCTCCTCCTCTTAGTTAGCTGAGACTTCATCCACTTAATTTTCTTAATTCAGGTTGGCTGGATGATTTTGGCTATTTCAAAGTTCAGCAACAAACCTGTAACGTTTCTGTCTTTCAAGCACACTAAGTTCCTTTGCTATAATGTGTCTGATGGGTCAAACTCCTACTAAATCACGCTCATCGTAAAGCAATATTGCCATCACATAAATCCAAGCCTTTTAGCACAGGCCTTTCATCAACTCATAATGCTGCCCATGCAGTGGAATCTAGACACTTTGGAAAAGCCTAATTGTAAGTTCAGGCTATGAAATGCTCTTTTTTCTCTTAAAACCTCTTTTTATCACCATTTCTTGTTGCCCTATGGTGTATATTGATTTTATATATCATGCAGCAAGAGAGATAATTGTGTGCAAAGAGCTGTGTGTCATTTAAGAAAAAGGAAAATAAACAAGTCTATTTGGCAAGACCGTGAGATGACCTGAGCGAGTAGATGTCACTCATTCCAGAAAAATACACAGTGGTTGCAGGCTGTGTTGTAATCTAAATTGTAACAACTATAAAAGTAATCATTAAATTACAAAAATACAAACTCGCAGACCTCCTGGGGACCTTGTGCATTTGGCTGAACAATATTCCGGCATTCATCCACCCTCCGCAGTAAAACAAAAGGTGGGTGTCCCCTTTGTCAGGGTATCATGAAAACTGGACCAGGTGGCTAATCCTCCTCGGGGAACTTGAACCTTGGCAAAGCATCGACCAGAGGCTGAACAGATGCTTAGGCACTCATTAACCAATTCATTTCATCGTCACACACACGATGCAAGTGTAACAGTAAGAGCCTCACAACCCTGCTTCCACCCCCACAACCGAGAGCTGAGACCAAAAACCTGCCCTGCACTTGTTCAATACGGCCCAGGCTGGTAACACCAGTTTAACTTTTCCAACTATCTGCAAGCATGTAGATCAGCAACACAACGCAGCAGGGACCCAATTTCAGAGTTTGCTGAGCAGTTGGATGCAAGTTTTTGAAAGTGTTTTTGTGGTCCAGCTTCTCTATTTATAACAGAGCATTACAAAGCCCTCTCTCCATGGGTCCCATCCTGCAAGCACCGCTAGATGAGCTGCCATCCCTGTTGCACAGGCTCAGCGCTGTGAGCAGGATACCCGGCAGCAGCTGCAGAATCAGGCCTTAAAGGCTGCACATAGCTTGAGGATAACCTGAAAGTTCACATCACCCTTCGCTGGCAGGGTGGCTCTAATAACACTAGCAACTACCTAAGGATGGGGTTACTAGAAAAAAATAAATTAAAAGAAAAACACACAACAACAGCCATATGAGATATTCAGAGAAGATCTAAAATACTGTAGGTGTGTATACAAAATGCGATTTCAATAACATAAATACAGGAGATACAGGCAGCAAGCCAAAAAGAGCAAAGCTGATTTCTTCATGACATAGTTTTAGGAGTTTAAGCCATTCAGAAAATAAGAGGCCATATCTAAAAGGGACAGAGGAAAGACATTAACCCTACCTCAATGAGCAGTTGAAAACAGAAAAGGAAAAACCTGTTGGCAAGCTGCTTCCCTTTCATGCTGGACAATAATTGAAAGAAGAGAGCCAGCACCAGCAGAAACCACAATTTAATGAGAAAAAACAAGGAAGAGACTCCTGTACATAACCACGCTTTGCATTCAGCTCTTTTGCTTTCTTTTAGTGTAGCATCCCAAGAGAACTGCACCATTATCTATGGGGCTGAAGGGAACTGCATCCCCGGAATGGAACACCATTCAGTGCGAGACCTTGGTAAAACCAACATGCGGTCAGAGAATCATTCAACCAGGACGGCAGGAAAGCTTCCAGCAGTGCCCAGATATTTTTGCAGTTTAGGTCTCATTTTTCACACTAGGTTCACCCTTGTTTAAACAACAGAAACATCCATCAGTAGAACGCTGTGATGTTTGGTTAGGAACCTCTGAAAATCTCAGCTGTGACTGATACACACATTCACCTCTGGGATGCACATCTGCTTTTAAAAGGGAAGCAATGTTAGTCTGAGTTCATCTTGAAAAACATAGTTTGAATATTTTTATCAATTTTGATTTTCTGAAAATAAATCTTAATCAGTGAAATATAATGAAGTATGCTAAAACTAAATCCTGCCGTGGGCACCAGAGGCTGTCAGACCTGGCAAGGCTGGACTGGCAACAGGTCCCAGAGAAAATGCTGTTTCGGGTCTGTCTGCCTGCCTTCTTCCTACCAGCCAGAGAGCTCAGAGCACACTGCTGTACTCGCCAGGCAGCAGATGAGGTTATGGGGAGCCTTAGAAGTAGCTTTGAATGTCCTTTGGCTAGGACTAGCCTTTTCTAAAGTTTAGATTTTTCAGTCTATGTTTTAAGGCAGAAGTTGGTGATAGAGGAGCTTGCGACATGCTTCCGAAGAGATGATGCTGATGGAATTACGGAGCAGAAAAGGGCATTTTATCCTTCACTTTAAAGGATGAGAAACCAGCAAGGGTCTGAGGCTGCCCTTGTGTATTTTACAGCAGTGGGTACAGAGACTGGAAGAAGACATACCAGAGAGCAAAAAAAGCAGAAAGGAAAAACTCCTTCACAGCTGCCAATCTCCAGGCAACTAAAGCCCACAGTCCCCCTCCCTCTCCCATCCTCAGAAAGAGACCGACTGCTGCAGGACTTACAGGAATTGATCCTGGCAATGACAGACAAGATCCAAGCCTCAAAAACCTTAGGAGAGAACAACTTTGTAGAAACAGACTTAAAAAAATAAATAAATAACTTGTCCCAGGCCAGAATAGAGACTTTTAGATCCCAGATCACTGACACGGTAGTCAGCAACGGTGCTATCGTGTCAGGGCAGCTGCTGGCTCATCCACACCAGAGGGTCAGCACAGCTTTTAGGTGCCAGGACAAAAAACCCCAGCCCAGGTACAGCTCCTTCTGCTGTGAGTCTGGGCCACCAGCAAGACCCCAGCAGTACTGCCATGCTATCTAGTTGCATCAAAGGAAAGGGAATGGGGGAAAAGGCCATGATTTTATTTATGAAAGTAAGAGCTGATGAGAATTATTTACACCCAGCAGTAACTCACAGTTACATCAGACCCCTGGGCACCCCAGTTCTGCGCTCTGCCCGTGAATTGCAGAGCACAGCGGGTTTCTAGTTGCAAACCTCTGGTAAGCAGGGAAGCTCAGAGAGCTGGGCACAGATGCAAGCACTGGGGAACCTCAGAGACGCCCCACAAGGCTTCAAAGTGCACGAGGGGTACTCTTCCCTACATTTTGAGCCCCAATTCATAAACCCATTAGAGAAAACCTAGTTTTCTCAGAACTCCCTGCTCCAGAAACACACCAAACCCCTGGGACCACGATGTGCCCCAGCACACTATCAACGAGAGAGAGACAGCTACTCATAACCCAGACCCTGTTCATAACCATCTTGCAAGCTCCCGCAGGCTTTGGTGACTGCAGCCTGGTGCCCTCCGGGTCACCACCGCTCCCCGGTACACAGCTCCATCAGCAGCTTCAACTGAAGCCAGACACCAGGGAAGCCCTCCAGCTAACAAGGCTGAAGAAACAGCATCACATTTTTAAAGTAACCAAAGAGGAGCCCCTTCCTTGCAAGCTCCCCCCAGAGCAGAAAAAGGCCTGGGAGGCCGAGCAGTGCTGGTGGGGGACATTTTATACCCCGGGGTGTGGTGCAGGTGCAATCAGTGCTCAGTGTGTGCAGGTGAGGGCTCAGGGGCTGGGCAGGGCTGATGGCAGCAGGGCCGGCACCTGGGCTGGGGCAGCTTCACCCCTGCCCCGGCTCAGCCCAGTTACTCAGTAGTTACTCAGGACAGAGTACCATGGTTTACCCATCCAGTAGTGACTCAGGACAGAGACCCTTTTAAATTTCAGAAACAGAGATACTCTTACAGGCTTTGACACTGCTTGCTGAGTTGTGGCGTGAAGCAAAGTCTTTTTTTTTTTTTTTTTTTTTTGGCAGAGTTAAAATGAACTTTCTCTGCAGAGTGACCTGCAGCAGAAACAAGTGGTTGTAAAGCAGGAGAGCGGCGGCTGGGGCATCTCTTCCTGCACTGGATGTGGCACCGCACAGGCAGGATGCTGGTCTTTACCTGCTTCTGTCAACAAACGGGCTGTCC
>NW_010128198.1:234483-243155 GCF_000699245.1 Pterocles gutturalis
TGACGTCTAGACAGTATGTCCTTGCTACATGTTCAGCTCAAATACAAAATCTATCTGCAAGCAGGTGCTAGCTGGAATGAAGGCATCTTCAAAACTGAGTATTCCACCTCTCCTGCCTGATTGTCCTATTTCTAGAAAATAAATCAGTGCTTTAGAAAGGCAAAAGCATGCCTTGCCCAAATACAGCTTTTTTTATTTGAGAAGATATACAACTGGCTTCCAGCTTTCCTCCTTCCCCTGCCATCCCAGGGGAAAAAAAAAAAAAAAATAAGATAAATGAAGTCAAATATGCTTTAATACTTATTAGCTGGTAATGTAATACCTTCTGACAAGCTGAACAGTTGTAGCAGGCGGCTGTGGAAGTTGCTACACAGCCTGTTCAGAAAGAAAACAGGAATGAGAGACAGCTCTGCAAGGGAGTGTTTGAGCACAGCTCAGCCATCCTACCGTGCCCAAACCAAGTACTTTTATCCAGTTAATTTAGTGAATGAATCCCTCAGGGTCTCCAGCCATCTACCACTACAGCTCATTAGAGCCCAATATCCGACTTCTCATGTTGTATCCCTGAAAGCACTTATGCTTAAAACGTAATTAAACTTAAAACAAACAAGATCTCTTTTCCCCCTCCGCAGCCCCAGGACTCGCCTCCCCCAGCCCCTGCCAGCGCTGACAACGGCAGGCACCTCCACGGCGTTATTGTGGAAAACACCGCACGTTCCCCCGCTGCCGGCGTGACATTTGCCCGCCCGTTCATCCTGTGAGCAATTAGAAATCTAAATACGGGGTGTAATGCCTGGCTATTGGGATTTAAACTCGCAGATCTCTTACAAACGAGTAATGTGGTAAGACTTGCTGTCCGACGAGGTGTCTTATTGAAATATCCCAGGCTGGTTCGCTTGTCACAGCTGTCGTTTCAGCCATTCGCACTTACACTGTATTGCTTTCATTACAAAAATAGAAATTTGTGTCCTAAGTGCTGTTACATTACTAATGCTAAATATTTAATTCCCCGGGGTTCTAATTATGGTTGAGCACTGGCAACACTGATTCTACTTTTTAATAACAACTGTAAAAGCAATTTGAGCATTTTTCAATTAATTAAATACATAGTGTACGAGTAACCTCTTGTCATTTTGCCCTCCAGGACCTGAGCTAATTTGTGTGGAATAAAATGTTTTGAAAATTAACTGATATACTAGCCTGATCGTTGTTGTTCTATTAAATTATAGTCTGCCAAATGAGTGGTGTATAATAGTTACATACCATGCAGTTCCCTTATTTATGATGGTGTGGTGGGTTTTTGAAAAAACTTCTCCAGTGCATTTCTGGAGAGCATGTTGGGGAGGCCTAATTAGCAGGCAGGAGATGGTCTATGTGCGCGAGCATCAGCAGACTTACAGCGCAGTGTCTTCGGCAATGAAAAACAAAGCCTCTCTCCATTTTTCAGACCTCATTTCCGCCTTCTTTCACAGCTGAAATTAAAAGTGTTAATTAAATGACTTTCTCCTGCATAAACTGCTACGGATTAGTTAGTATTTACACTTTAACACAGGGGAATTCACTCGCAACATTAAAACACGCAAGTTTAGAAAAGAATTTTTTCTCTTCAACTTGCAGAACCCAAAATGAAAAGATTTTCCTGTAAGATGAGTTTGTTGGAATACAGAGACAGTTAAAAACACCTAGCCTGCTCACGCAGACATTCAGGCATAAAACTAACTTCTATTGCATGTGTAACAGGATGCTAAAATTAAAAAAGTCTATTTTCAGTTTGTACAATCTTAGAAATTTGGAACACCGATACACAACACCACCTTATATATCCCAGTAAGGGAAACTAACCTTTTGTTTTCCACATCCCAAATTAAAAATAATGCAAAATCAACTGGGAGGAATTAGCAAAAAACCTAAAATTTTGAAAATATTTCTTCCACATTTGTATTCGCAGCTGATGAATAGTGTTCTTTCAGCATGCATTTTAATAGTGTACTTTATTTCATAGTGTGCTGTAATAGTAAGTCAAACCTATTGCTTGCCTATTGCACTTTAGGTTTAAAGGTTTAAACATCCGAAAACATGCAGGTGCAAGTACGGTGGTTTGGTTTTAGTGAAATAATTCGACAGTAAGGGCAACATTCTGCTCTGAAATCACACAAAACGTGGATGATACATAACCAGGAGGCAGACAGCCACTCCAGAGTGCACTACTAAGACTTTAACACCAACAAAGCATTGAAACGTGGATGATACATAACGAGGAGGCAGACAGCCACTCCAGAGTGCGCTACTAAGACTTTAACACCAACAAAGCATTTCAGGAAGCAAAAATGTCTTACTAACGTACACCGATACCACAGGCTTTCCAGGTGACAGCTGGCTGTGACATAAGCGCTACCATTTAAAAAGAAGACTTTGAAAAAGGCATCTCCAGCCACTGTGCTACTATACTGAGACTTTCTCTCTTTGCAGGGTAATGGAGATGGCACCACTGTAAGCTGGATGCATTCACAAAAGAAGAAAGAGAACACTTTTAGTACCTCGTCTGGTTCCTGCAGCCCGCTCGTCCTCGGGCTGCCCCTGTGCACCGCCGCCGCCACCGCTCAGCGCGGGGCCATGAACCTGCTCAACCTCCCAGCACTTGGCACCCCTCAGGTTTGAAAGAGGTGGGGCTGCTTCTGATAGCATTGGTCAGGTGCTGGGGTCACTCAAAAGAAGAATCTGTCCCTCTGATATTTTCCAAGACTTCTCCCTCTTTCAGGAAAGTACTTTGTGCCTGTATCTACGCGGAGCATGGATGCTGCTGCGTGCAGCTCGGAGCGCTCAGTTCCCACTGCAACCCACGGGAGCAGGGTGCGTTTGGCAGAGCTCTCCACACCATGGGCCATGTAAACAAAATACGTGTAAAGTGAGGTGAAAAAATCTTCTGATCTTGAAACCTGCATGTTCGTTAACTCTGCCTGAAATGCATAACTTTAAAAAAAGGAATATCAAAGATGCTTTAAACATGTGAACTGCTAGCAGGAAAGGCAGACTAACTGAACGCACTCAAACGGACGTAAAATTGTTGCAATACATTGGAAAAAAGAAAGGAAAGCAAAAGGAAAAAAAGCTATCACTAACAATTACAACAGTGGTAATTATATCTGTTCAACAGACTTTCTGAGGACGTTCTTTATAACATGTTTGGTCACAGTGTGTTGCAATTACAAGTCTCTTTTTTCACAACTTGCAAAGCATTACGCGTTTGGAACATTGCACTCATCATACTAGTTAAAATGAAACCAAGCCTCAGTTTATGTTAAGAAAGATTCCTTGCATGCTACACCAAGACACTCACACACTAAGAGCTGAAATTCCAACTAAGCAGGATTGCATTTCATTAAAAAAAAAAAAATTACAATTTTTTCTTAAAAATCAATAAACTGCAGATTTCTTTTGGCACAAAGCAAATTAAGATTCTCAGTCAGCATTATAACATCATTTTTTTACAAATAAATACAAATAAAAAAATTCTAAACAGAATATACAATCACTGTCAAATAGAAGTGCTCAGGTCCTAAGCATCTGTGTGTAGATGTGTATGTGCATACATAAAACACAGACACACTAAATATGAAAAACACAAGTAATGTATTGCAGTAATAGTTCTCTTCTTGAAAAGAGGTTTGTGTAACAGTGTAAAACTTGAAGTTATCTTTACTACTGTTAAAAGCTCCCCAGTATCTCTAGGTGTCTGAGTTCAGTAAATCCTGGAAACATTCTGCTCACATACTGAGCTTTCAGGAATGTGCAGCATGTGTCAGCTTCAATAAAAGCAGTACAGTTCCTTAATTACTCCATTCACCCAGCAGCTGCTTTAACGAAGTCTTTTTCTGGATATGTAAAAATGTAAAATGCCCCAAAAAATCAGTCATCTATGTGCACTGACTACTCAGCATGTAACAGTAATGGATATACTGAAGAACAAAAACGTGAGTCATGCCAAGCCCGTAATTCTCAGTGACTGACTGTAAAGCACTTACAGTCAGCATTAAGCTTTTCAAACTCTAACCCCAATCAATCGTAAACAAAGAAATAAAGACCTCATGGTTATTTTTCAACTCTGAAAGACTAGCACACAACTTTAAATAATTTTTCTGCTTTTTCTGATTCACGCAGTACTCTTCTCAGGTAAAATATGTAGTTCTGCATTGAAAACAGGCTAGGACACACAAGTTTAAAAATAACACCACCTATGGAATTATACCCGGCATTTTGGCCTTCAGTGGTAACATACAGCTTGCCATAGAGCAGCAAACATCCTGGTTAGCCAAAACCAAAGGTACACAAGATTCAGAAATCTAAGCGCAGACAGCCTCTCCCTTTCTCCAAACACTGTGCCCCCAAGTTTTTTTCAGGAGAGCCAACATCATCTCCCCAGGCTGTAGAGAACTTGGAAACGTACAACTTGCACACATTTATTTCAGCCTTGGTGACAGCACAGCAACAAAAAGCCCATTAAAAAGAAAAAAGGCAGATAACCGGATGCGATCAACTTGCCATCCTTTTTTTGTAACGTGCTAGTGAATGGGTGCCAGCTAACTAATCTTAGTAGAGAACAAACCCAATTTATACACAGCAGGATGCTGTCAGATTACTTTAAACCTAATAATTATTTCTAGCAGCAAGGCAACATCACACTTTGTAGAACTATGTGCTTTGTAGAAGACATTCACTCTGAAAAAAAAAAAATGTTCACGTGCTGTTTGATTCATTTGGCGGGGGGAGGATGGATGAACGAAAGAAACCCACCCGAAGCCAGTGAAACGTAACACTCCGCAGAACCAAGCAGTGTGGTGAAAGAGGATCTGTGAAACAGGCACGATGTTAGGAGACAGGAACGTTGCCAAATGAGTTGTTAAGCGATGCCTCCCCCCCGATCTTTTTTTTAAGAGAAACGTAAGTAACTTTGAGTAACTTTTCAGTGGAAGCTGCTCTGCTGTGAAGTTATTTGTGACACTGAGATGCCTTCCTCCCTTCCAAGCCAAAAGCACACCTGAGGTGGCCCAGCCTGACCCCAGGTGTAGCAAAGGCCACAGAAGCCTGCGAGGAATTCCTCAACCCCACCCAGCCCTTTGTTCCAGCATACACCTCCATGAAAACATTTAATCTTCATTCAAAAGATAGAAAATCTACTATTCCCCTTCTAATAATTTCAAATGAGTCCTTACTCTTTTTAAAAGTTTGCACCTTAGAGCTTGCCGTTAACTGATTTTTTATCTCTGTGTATTGCCAACACATATTGCCTTGAAAATATTTTGCGACGTCTGGAGTGTGAGAACAGTCATATAAAATCAGCTGTCACATCACAGATGTAAAGATTATCTTCAGGAATGCATGTTTTCTTCAGCCAAGTTTGAACTGAAGTTAAAGGAATTAGAAAGTAACCATACAGTACCAGTTAGGAAGGTAAACTATGTTTTGTCCAACGTTATTTGTGGAGAACATTCGTAGAATCGTGATGTGTTTGTAATAATGCACACACAATCATGCGTGGGATCCACTGAACGCAGCCCTCACCGAAGAGCCGGGAAGTCTAGCTGAAACCAACATATTATTTGAAGTATTTATAAGAAAAAAATCTGTCTGCTCTGAAATTGTATTTTGTTTTCTTTTTAGTGCTACATAAACAGTACAACGGCCTTAACTATAGTATTTGATCATTTTAAGTGCTTGGATGTAAAATTTTACTCATTGGCGTAACATATCCATGACAGTGCTCTACACAAGGCATATGTTATTTTGCAATTGGTTTCACAATTATTACCACTTAAGCAGGCACAAAGATTATTAGGCAATCACAAGCATTTCATTAAATATTTTAACCTCGGTACTACAATAGCCCATGCTGAGATAAAAGAATTACATGAACTATGGGCTGTCTCAAAGAGCCGTGGAGGCTCATTTGCCCTTAGTTCATGGTCAGGGGAGATGTCTGACAGTCCTTAGGAGGAGGTACATCACTTCTGAACCCAGCACAGATGCCGAGAGCTCAGCCGTGGCTTGAGCCCAGGCTGCCGGGACAGGGCACAGCTCTCGCAGCTGGAGCTGCACCCGCCTTCACCGTGGAGCTGCAGAGACTGGACTGGGGGCAAGTCGAGGATTTTGGAAACTATGTGGTTGGCATTTTGCCTCCTTGGACTACCCCTGCACCAGGCACTACACTGCAAATACAGGCTAATGAGTAAGAAAGAGTTTGACTGAAGAATCGAACATTTTCTCAATGTAAAGCAGTACATAGCCAAGTGAACCCAAAGCTTGGCAGAAAGGCAATGGGTTCCACTCTCTCATATTTACTTTTTTACATATAATTTTAAAATATTAACAGCTTCTTAGTTCCCCTTACACACCAGTTCCTTTCCTTTCCTTTTTCTCCCCTATATATGGCACTCTTCAGCACAGGACCAGTTAAAATATATGGGATGCAATGCCAGCTGAGCCAGAGGTTCAGTCCTTTCTGTGACGGAACGGAGTTCATTTCATCTAGTGGTGCCCCAAGAGTAGAGGCAAGCAGTGTGGCAGCTCTCAGGTTTCAGACGGATCAGAAAGGCCCTTGTTCTTTGTACAGCCAAGCCCTGCTCATGGGACAGCACCTACGCTCCACAGCCCTCCTGCAAGAAGGGTCAGTGTGGAGGGAGTTTAGTGCACTGCTTTTACCCAGCATGCCTCCCAGTACTAGACAGCATCCAAACTATTCTAGTTTTGGGACATACCAAAACATTGCATACCTCACCAGACTCCAGCAGCTAGTGGTGCAATAGCAGACAGAGAAGCAGCAGTGGATGGGGTGGCCTCTGCTGCTGGGGGTGTTCTCCCCTCTTTCAAGGCACCTCAGGGCACCACGTGTCAAAAACAGTTCTCCTGAGGCATGTGGTGGCTGAGACAGCCGCTTTGATGAGTAAAGCACAATAGCGTGTTCCCTAAATAATAGAAACATTGGCACTATTCACGCACCTTGACCAGATACATTTTCCCAAAATAGGTGTCCTATGCACTCACACCATCTCGCTCCGCTCATGCTGGCACAAGGAGTAAGACAAAGAGCACAGGTTTATTTTATAATATCCAGTACACTCCCAAAATGTGAATATTATACATGATTGAACTGCACAGCTTTCTAACACATCCAGTTTTTACCACATCTTAGAGACATAACTGCACCCGCTGAAAAGACACCACCACCAGCAGCGCCTCCACACACCTCTTGGCAACACACCACCCACCCAGAGATGCTGTCTGCGCGGTTGGGCTGTGCGCTCTCTGCCCTTTCATCAAAATGACCCAGGGTGCCAGTTAACTAATATTTGATAACACGATTAACTTAGGCTGAAATAAGTCTGGTTGTGCTCTGGGAAACAGTTCAGTTTGCTTCCCCAGCAGGGGCAGTAACCTCTGGTAGAGCGTGAGCAAGCACAGCTGCTGACAAAGGAGGCTGTATCTCTTGCCTTCTCTGAAGTTAATCCCAGCAGTTTAAAGCAGACTTGTGAAAAAAGAAAAAAAAACCACGAATCTGAAGTTACTAAAAAATGCTACTCCAAGGACACATTAGTTCCACTAGAGTCAAAGTATAAGCCAGACGCAATAGGTCAAGTTCTAGTCGAAGAGATTGCAGAGAAAGTAAGAGCTAATAATTCTTAATTTGGCATAACATGACATTCCCAACAGCTTTTGTCTTTCCTTCCAGTAATTGTGTCTTGCAGTGTACATATTTAAAAAAATCATTGCACAAAAGACATTTTCTGTTGGGGAAAAAACAGCAAGAAAAAGCAAAGCACCTTTCTTTGTAATAGTGTCGTTCTGAAGACTGAAGATGCTTTCACTGAAAGGAAAAATACACCGACCAAAACATGAAGGGGACAAAGCCTCATTCATTCCTTATTTGTTTAAGAATTACTAAAAAGAAACATTTTTGCAGGAGGCTAAGGCAACAGTAATTTAGACAATAATAAATTGAGCATTGTAAGAATAACTATTCCATTGAATAAAAAAACTCTGGCAAGAAACTTTTCACATGGCATTCAACAGACATTCAAAGAAATGAATGAAGTATGCAAGTTAAATTACTTCAAAAATAAAGACTTTCCAGCGGTTTACCATAATGACAACATTGTATAGAAAGATACAATAGCTCTTTGTAGCCTAAAAATTGTCAGTTTTATTTTACAAAGACGACTTCCAAAAGCATCTTGTCATGACAATCGAGTTTTGAGGAAAAAACAACCTGTCATTTGATAAATAGATGAAATTAACTGTCATTAAAACCACTTAAGCACTCCTCCTTCCTGTTATCTTTCTCATCTTGGCAGTAACTGATAAGAAGATTTCAGGGGGGCTCAGTCATTGATGGCAGGATCTAGAAAAGAAACAATTTTGCATACAGTTATCATTTGCATTCACAGCTTCTAGTTATTGTATTTCACTAACCTGCACTTAATTGGCTTCCTTCTGCCACTGGCATGAGCACAATGGGCCAGCTCCTTCACAGAAATCACCAGTCACTGCTGCCATTATACCTTACACCATGCAAATTTTGTAGCAGTTGCATCCTATCACATTAATAGTGCATACAAAGGTAACATTAGCAAAGTGCTGTTATCCACCAACTCCACATCGCTAATACTGCCAGTGCATGA